>NW_015388932.1:37894-86985 GCF_001527695.2 Protobothrops mucrosquamatus
GTGAATTTTAAATAGGGATAATTTTTAATGATTTTAATAATGTCACAGACTATAAATATTTGGTTTTAATTGGCTTTTATAGGGGAAATGTTGTGTTGTGTTGTTTGTGTTGTGTTATTTTAATATGCTGTGAGCCGCCCTGAGTCCCGTGGGGAGAAGGGCGGCATATAAATTATGAAAAATAAAATAAATAAATAAAAATAGAGTTGGGTGGCCGATAATTAAAGTGATAAGAAGGGAAAAAAATAATTCTCCATTTGAGGTTTTCTGGAGTAGCACCCCTGACCTTCTTTCCTAGAAGCCTCTATTCACTAAAGAGATTGAATTTCCATTGTACAATTGAAAACAAAAATGAACTTGTAGACGGGGTCATTTTTCCTTGTTCTGAGGCAGAAAGGGGGGGGGGAGATGTTAACATTCAAGATGGTGTCCACAAGAATGCCCATACAGTAGTCCTCAACTTACAACCACACCTGAGCCCAAAATTTCCCTCGATAAGCAAGACAGCAAGTTTTGTATCATTTTACTAACTTTCTTGTCAGAATTGTTAAGTGAATCACTGCAGTTGTTAAGTTAGTAACACGGTTGTTAAATGAATCTGGCTTCTCCATTGACTTTGCTTGTCAGAAGGTCGCAAAAGGTGATCACATGATCCCCAGAATATTGCAGCCATCATAAATACATGCCTGTTGTAAGCATGTGAATTTTGATCATATGACCACATGGATGCTGCAACGGTCATAAGTGTAAAAACTAGTCATAGGTGACTTTTTTCAGTGCCGTTATAACTTTGCATGGTCACTAAACGAATGGTTGCAAGTTGAGGACTACCTGTAAAAAGTTGGTTGTGCCTTTGCGGGCACCATCTTAATTCTTTTTTGACCCTTTTCTGCAGAAGCCCCTGCTTGTAGAAATTCAGTTAGCTACAGTGCTTGGCAAAAATGCCACTGTGGAAAGGATGCAGCACAAATAAGCTGCACTTTCCTGAGCACCCATTTCAGACCGAGGTCTAGGCAGGTGTGTCCTTTTTTTTCCAAAACCCTCCTCCACGCTTTCTTCTCCATTCCTGCAGTCTTCCTCTTTGCACCCAAACACTTGTGGCGTGTGTGGGAAGAGTTTTAGCCGCCGCTCGAACCTGGCCAAGCACCAGATCATCCATACGGGAGAGAAGCCGTACCGTTGCAATGACTGCGGCCGCAGCTTCAACCAGAGCTCGGCGCTCACCAAGCACCAGCGGACGCACACTGGGGAGCGCCCCTATGTCTGCGGGGACTGTGGCAAGGCCTTCACGGCTAGTTCCAACCTCCTCCAGCATCGGCGTTTCCACACCGGGGAACGGCCCTATCGTTGTGAATTGTGCGGCAAGGCCTTCTCCCAGAGCTCCAACTACAACCTGCACCGGCGCGGTCACACCGGGGTCACGCCTTACCAGTGCAGCGTGTGCGGTAAGCGATTTACTGGGAGCTCATGCCTTACTCGCCATCAGCGGACTCACACCGGAGAGAAACCGTACCAATGCCAGGAATGCGGGAAGCGCTTTTCGGGGAGTTCCACGCTGGCTAACCACCGGCGTACCCACACGGGTGAGAAACCCTATGGTTGTGTGGAGTGTGGCAAGAGGTTCACCCACCACTCCAATCTGGTGGACCACTGGCGGGTGCACACGGGGGAAAAGCCCTACGTGTGCACCGAGTGCGGGAAGAGCTTTCGGCTCAGCTCGCACATCATTCGCCACCGTCGCACTCACACCAACGCTCACAGCCCCAGCATGAGCCATGACCTCCTCTGCGAGGTTGACCCGGCTTTTGAGGATGGCAGCATCGAGGGCCACCACGATGGAAGCGTCGGGATGCCGCGCATGACTGGTCGTGATACTCTGTGTGCTGATATCAGTGTTACCAATGGCAATAATAGCTCTGATGAAGGAGAAGGCGACCGGCTTCTGATCTGCGGCCACTGTGGTAAAGGTTTTCACCTGGAGTCTAGCCCCCGAAAACCCAACCAAGATGACTTGGCTCTGGGGGAAGGGCCTTATAGTTGTACGGAGTGTGGTAACAGCTGTTGGACGTAGCTAGTTTCTTCAGGTCCGGTTGCAAAGACCAGTATATAAGAAAAGAGAATGATTGATCTGTCATTAACAAATTGGGACATAGATTAGGTTGGAGGGGTAATTCTGGCTCCTCGTTCACGGAAGGGGCTAACTTTGGCAAGGAGCTGGTCTTGAGTCGGCTTCTTTGGCACCTTGAGTTCATCTCCAAATTCCTAGCCTTGTTTCTGGTGTGAAATTTAGGTCAGTATTTTTCAACCTTGGCAACTTTAAGAAGTGAAGTCCACAGGTTTTAAAGTTGCCATGGTTGAGAAACAACAATCTTAAGTAAAAGGGTGGATTTCTCTGTTCAGCTTTCTTTTCTGGCAGGGAAAGTTACAATGACCGAGTACAATAGAGAGCAGGTAGAGAGGCCTGTCCCATTGAGCGAAAAGTAAATAAATAAACAAAAGACTGGCTTTGTATCAGTCTTTCTCTCTCCCTCTCTCTCTCTCCTCCTCACCTCAATTCTTCAGGAGCTTCTAGAGTAGCTGAAAAACTGAAGCATGACATGGATGTAACCTAGTATACGGCAATGATAAAGAGGAGATTTTTTTTAACACTTGTCCCTTGATCCTGAGAAATAATTTGCTTTCTAATAGTGGCTGATGTTTGATTGCAAAGCAAAACAAGCTACACACCTGAAGAAATTCCAGATGGACAAAGCAAGATTTTGCTGAGCCCCCGGGCAGGAATCTGATCATTGAAGCAAGTTTATTTTGTTAGCATGCATATAGAATTTTTACATTTCCTGGAGCTTTATATTTGGGTCCCTGTTTAGCTTTCTACAGGAGACACAAAATGTCCCAAGATCGCACTTGTTTTCTCCAATACCTCGGTTAAGCTCTGATGCTCTGAAGAACAGCCTTACCGATTTTCTATTATAGAGACTGTTTGAAAGGCCACACTTATTCTGCTTGGATAAAAATTGAAAACAGTTATCTTTAAAAAAAATGCACACTAGGCTAACCTGAATAAATTGTGCCAATTAAGCCTGTTGTAGAAGGCTGCTTATTGTGTGTTGTTTAGCCTGTTTCCCCAAGCCCCAAGTAAGGCAAGTACCTCTGTAAATGGGAAGCCTCAAGTCATGAACATTGCAAGTCTTGATTATATCCTTAGTTTATTTTGGGTCTTAGCCGGCACCAGCTCACACAGTACAATAGCCATACAGGGAGTCTCAACTTACAACCACAACTGGGACCAGAATTTCTGTGGCTAAGCAAGGTAATTGTTAAGGGAGCGGCATCTGATTTTTATGACCTTTTTGCCATGGTTGTTAAGCAAATCACCACAGTTGTTAAGTGAATCATGCAATCGTTAAGCGAATCCAGTTTCCTCTATTGACTTGCTTGTCAGAAGCTGACTGGGAAGGTCACAAATGATGATCATCTGACCCTGGGTTGCTGCAATCATTGTAAATACCTGCCGGTTGCCAAGCACCTAAATTTTGATCACGCAACTGTGGGGATGCTGCAGTGGTCATAAGTGTGAGGACCAGTCAAGTCAGGTTTTTTTCAGTGCCGTTGTGACTTTGAACGGTCGCTAAACAAATGGTTGTAAGTCAAGGACTATCTGTAGTTTATTTTACCTGAATTTATTGAAGGAAACCATACAGCTGATTAATACAACATATTGCTTGAAAACCACAAAGCTCATGATACTTGAGTTAGTCACTATAGCCATGGAGCAGACTGTTCTGTTTCATCAGTAGGTTTATAAATGGTGAATATGTTTGAACTAATCTTTCTTGACCTCAGTAACTTTAAGATGCGTGGACCAATTCTCAGAATTCCCCAACTGCCATTATGTTAAGAAATCTCTCAATTCTGTAGAATGCTAATACTCAAAAAGGTAGCTGTAATATTTTTTTTTCTGCTTCCAATTATGCTGCCCACTATATTTTTTGCTATCCCACATAGCAGAATAGGTTAAGCGTATTTATGTATATTTAAATTTCTTTCCTGTGGCTGTCATTATATAGTCTCCCATAATGATCTAAAGAAAAACACTCTTTCAAAAGCCAGCAAATAATAGCAGGTTAAAATAATAAATAGAAGACAAAGAGTGGCTTAAGGCATTTCAGAATTATTTAAAAAGTTTTAAAAACAGACTTGGTTAGAAAAACACCTTTCCTGAATCAGAGTAAATGAGCACGTAGTTTGGGGAGAGGGGCCATTCCAGGAGATATTTAAAAGGATCCTTAAGATTTATCAGCAAAGATGGTTTCAGATGCAAACTTCAGTTAATGATTAGAGAGTGCCCAGTGAATATAGTATGTGAGCTTTAAAGAAAAGTACCAAAACTCTGAAATTATCAAAGCAGAAATGGGTCACTGAATCATTTTCAGATCAAGTAAAATACAAAGCTAACACCTGATTTCAAAATGGCAATCAAGCAGGCAGATACAAATAAAATTGTTTATTAGATTTGTTTGCCATCCATCTTGGCAAACTCCCTGAGGTGACTCTGGCCAGCTTACAAATATTAAAAGTCAATAAAACTTTGAACAATAAGTACATGTGGTCCTCTATTTACAAGCATTCATTTAGTGACTGTTTAAAGTTGCAATGGCACTTGTCCAAGTGAGTCAAAAATGAATAAAGTGCTAAGGTAATCAAAATAATTAAGTAATCCCATCTTTCCCTTATTGCTTTTTTCCAAATAACTTTTGTGAAATGATAGGATTGGAAAATACATGAAGGCACCGTTTTTCAGATTAAAACAAAACATTCTAAATTGGTTTACGAATATGACAGTCTGATTCCTGAAGCTTACTTTCTTGTAAAAAATACAAGAAAGAATTTGAAAGAGGGAAGACAAACACTATTAAAGGCACTGAATATGTGAAATAATTGTTTTGTTTCTGAACAAGCAAAAGTCATGTTTGTATCTTGGTTGCACTCCACAAGCCTTAGGCTATGCTTGGGTGATATTTATACAAGTAGTTACTTCACTTTATTAAGATGTATCTTAAAGATAATACACATGCAAATAATATATTGGGCTAGTAGGAACAACAAATACAAATACATGCCTGTAATAATAATTCATTATATAACTGGTTTTTTTAATTAGTCCACCTAAGGGAAAAAGAAGCCTCAGTGGAAATAATCTTTGTTATAAGAACCTCACTGAAATAAATGGTGCAAATTCTTATCAACTTTCCCAACCTTTTTTTAGCTTCTGCATAATTATACTCTTTGGAGGTGGTGACATGACATGCCAGGAGGGGGAAAAAAGATGTCTTGCTATTTATGCTCCCCCTTCTTTTTAAAGAACTTTCTGAGAGTAATCTTCAATCTAACACAGTGTTTCTCAACCTTGGCAACTTTTAATATGAATGGACTTCAACTCCCAGAATTCCATGCTGGCTGGGGAATTCTGGGAGTTGAAGTCCATTCATCTTAAAGTTGCCAAGGCTGAGAAACACATAGGTTGGTCTGGAAAGTGCTTCATTGAGGAATGAAAAAATTTATAGAGTGTTTTCTCCATCACAACAAACTTAAGTTGGACTGAGAAGAGATAGCTGATCCAAAGTCACCAAATTAATACTTCGGGCAGAGGATGGACTTGAAGGCACATCTCCCTACTTGTCCAACACCTTAATCAATCCCTCATCCTAGCTCTCCAGTTGTTCCTTCCAGGTTTCTATTAATTTTAGCCACATCAGCTATTTGATAGCAATTACACAGCCCATCAACTTAAAGGATTTCAGTTTAGGAAAAGCTGGTCTGAATCCTCCTTTGGACTCTTTCATATTGCTCTCATAATCAAAATATTGAGGATTAATAGGATTTGTCAGAGACTGAGACCTATATTTCCCCCTCCCCCATCTCTTTTGAAAACAGCTGGATCTTATGAGAAAAAAAATTGTAAGAGTTGAAGAATGCTTTGTAGTGAGCTCCAATAAATGATGAATGGAAAGGAACTGGAAATCAGGATTAAATGAATGCAGGCAACTTCAAAGAAGTATACAGGTAGTCCTTGACTTATGACCACAATTGAGCCCAAAAGTTCTATTGTTAAGTGAGACATTTGTTAAGTGAGTTTTGCCCCATTTTATGACCTTGCCAGTTAAGTGAATCGCTGCAATTGCTAAGTTAGTAACATGGTTTTAAGTGAATTGGAATTCCCCATTGATTTTGCTTGTCAGGTTGCAAAAGGCGATCACATGACCCCAGGACACTGCAACTGTCATAAATATGAGTCATGCATCTGAATTTTGATCACATCATGGGGATGCTGCAAAGGTCATAACCCTGAAAAATGGTGATTAAGTCTTTTTTTCAGTGCCATTGTAACTTAGAATGGTCATTAAATGAACTGTTGTAAGTCGAGGACTACCTGTATACATCTGCTTTTGTACATGTCTGTATATTTATGTCCTGGTGTAAGTTTTTAGGTAAAATTGGAAACAGTCTTGCATAATTCTGTTGCTTCGCTGCTGTCACCTTTCTTAGGGTGAACATCTCCATGACCAGCAATCCTGCACCTGCCT
This sequence comes from Protobothrops mucrosquamatus, assembly GCF_001527695.2. NCBI lineage: Eukaryota > Metazoa > Chordata > Lepidosauria > Squamata > Viperidae > Protobothrops > Protobothrops mucrosquamatus. The sequence goes on from NW_015388932.1 coordinate 44,479, forward strand.
CTCCCTTTCCGATATAGCCAAAAGAGCTTTTATCATTAAAAGATGGGAAGAGCCAACCAGGGATAAGTGCAGAAGAAGGGCAGGATGCGGATCCAACTCTCAGGAACACGGTTCTACGTTTCTTTCACGGAATATACATTCTTCTGCTAGAAAATGACAGCTGTATTAAAATCTCATTCAGGTGTCCTCGTTCCGGATAAAAAGGAGCAAATGAAATAAAGCGTGGATTAAAAACTAGAGCCCAGGATGGTGAGATGGGCGGCGTATGAATTTAATAAAAAAAAAATTCATTAAAGTTCAGTAGTGAAAATTTGGGTTCCTGCAGACGTCGCGATCCCTCTGTTCTTTTAATACCAGTGTTTCTCAACCTTGACAACTTTAAGGCATGCGGACTTCAACTCCCAGAATTCCACAGCCAGCATTGCTGGCTGTGGAATTCTGGGAGTTGAAGTCCACATGCCTTAAAGTTGTCAAGGTTGAGAAACACTGTTTTAATACCATCTCAGCCACCCGCTCAGGGTGATATTTTGTGTCACGCTCCTTCCGGCAGAAGACAGCCCAGTCAAAGAGTTTCCGGTTTTGCCACCTTGATTGGTGGGTCTTTAAACGGAAAACAGCCAATGAGAAGTGTCCCTTAGTCCCCTCTAGCCAATCCGCTCTTTTCCCCGCCTCTTCCTGGACAAATCTCCGCCCCCGAGAGGCGGAAGGGGTTCCGTGCGTGTTTAGATGTAGGAGATGGGGGTAAAGGGATCGGTTTTATGCTCTGTATCTCGGGAAGAATCTTTCGTTTGAAACTCCTTGAAGCTTTTCTCTGCGTTTCTCCCCCCCCCCCTCTTCCGCCTTTGCCTTGCACCCTCTCCTTCCTTGCTTCGGTTCTCCCCGCGATTCCTAAGTTACCATCCTGCATTGCCTGATGGAGGGGCAACACATAATGGCCCAGGTCCACATCCAAGCCCCCTCGTCCAATTCCGTAGCCGGGGAAGAATCCAGGCGGTTGCCGAAGCCCGTGCGAGTTGCAGCCAGGGAAAGCATGGCCGGAGGACGTCTGTTGGACAGTCACAGCCTGGATGGGATAAGCCAGGTATACGGGGCATCCAAGAGCCAGGAAGGAAGGAGGGCCACTATATCAAGCGCCTTGGAATTGGAAGGAACAGTGAGTTACGATGGAGACCTGACACACTTTGTGGCCAACAACCTGCAAATGAAGATCAAGATGAGTTCTCGGGGCAGTCTGGACGATACAGAGCCCACCTCCTCTTCAATATCATCCCAACACTCTGTCCGAGGCAAAACTGCAGACATCCCTCCAGTGGACCCACAGGTCCTCCGGGATCTGGAAAGGCTGACCACAGATGTGGCCCAGAGAGTGGACCAGATGTTGAGAGCCTTGAACAGCGCGATCCAGAATATGACGGCGCTCAGCGTAGGGTACATCCAGACCTACCGAGATGCTGTGGACAGTTTGGGTGAATCCGTGGACATGAGCATCAAAGGGATGTACACTCTGATGGCCAGGTGCGAGGAGCTGGACCGCTCCATGCAGCCTGTTCACCTCCTTGCGAAGCAGATCCGGGAGATTAAGAGGACTCTGGAGATCTTTGAAGCCGTCTGCAAATAAGGCCCTTGTTCGGAAGGGATTAACTTGTGGAGTGGTGGGGAGTAAAGAAGAGTGAGCATTGGACTTCCTGGGATTTGGGCTTTGAAAGGGAAACTCGTGTTTTTATGAAATATTTCAAGAAATAAATTATGGCAATACTGTCCTTGTCTCCCGTTGTGATATTTGCCCTTTTCAGTGTTTACTAAACCTTTCCCAACCTAACCCAGAATGTTGGAGACCCTCCAATAATCACCAGGATTCTTCCGTCCATTTCTGTGGCTGTTTCCCCCCCACAAAATCTCACACATGCTACAAGGTCTCTTGTAGTAACAATGGTTACCACTATCCATCAAAATATTGACATGCAAGGCAGAAAATATTTTAGGCTCTCAAGAGGTAACTTCCAGCTCTTCCTGCAGAGTCCCTTTTTTCATATTATACCTAAATCCTGTTATTTTTTTTCCATCGTAAGACTATACCCTGAACCAATAAGTCTTATCAGGAGACCTTATAGGCCAGTCACTCTCAGCCCAATCTACTTCACAGGTTTGTTGTTGGGAAAACAGAAGGAAGATGTGTTGGATATGTTTGCTGCCTTATTTGCAAAAATAATAAAGGCAGGATACAAATGTTATCATTTATAAGCTGCTGTGAGCCATTTGGGAACTGATTACGTGCCATTAATTAGTTTTTTTCCTCCAGAACTGAGCAGTTTAGAAATTGCACTCATATTAAGCGCAGGAGAGCTGAAATCGAGCAAATGAATTGGGGGTCGGGGAGGAACAGGGCTGGGCGGAGATCGGCGTTATATCCGCCTCTCTTCTATGAAACACGAGACGGAGGAAAAATAACCCCAACGGTGCGAGATAAGCCGAAGAATGCACATGCCTCACTAGGGCTATTTATAGAGCTGTCCGAGAAGGGGGCGGAGTTAAGGACGAACGCGCGCCCTCAGCCGTTGAACGCCTCCCTCGCGCCCCCCCCTCCTCCTCCCCCCCCCGAGGCGAAAACCCGCCGTCTGTAGTAAAGTTTTCACCAGGTGCACGAAATTATTTTGGCGGGCGCCCAATAAAATATCGGGAAACATTTCAGGATCCCAGTGAGTTTGACGCTTTGTGCTTTGCATATGATAAACAGGGCATGTTGTTTTTCTATAAAATATAGAATATACTATTTAGGACAGAGCTAATAGAAAAGTGGGGGGGGAGCAGATGCAACTGAGAAAGAACTATTTTTGTTGTATCAATTATCAAACAATCTTGCAGAGTCTGGCTTCTAGGGTGTTCTGCACCACTGATCTGTGCTCAATTGTACACAGGTGGATTTAAAAGGGGGATGAAGGTTGTGAAGGTCAAATATGGCTCTTTAGGCTCGTTCCTTGGCATGCATATTTTCCAGTGAGACAGACTGAGACAGGAAGACCATTTTATTACAATTTGTCAGAATATTCAGACAAAAGGGGTTCCTCTCATTCAAAGAAGGAACCCTGATCCTTAGCTTACATCCCCTTTTATAGTTAATGAAGAAAAAAACAAAAGAGGAAAGTTGATTGGACAAGATAAAAGTAAATCCTCCTTTGCACAGTAAATCAACCATAAATGTTGTTTGAAGTTAGATAACCAAATGCCAGCTGACACTAAAACTTTTTCTTATCAGGAGATAGTATCCAGCCATCCTTTTATAACTTATCTTTTCAGTGTAGGGATGTTAGAAGCTATCTAACCAATCCACACAGCCATAGGATAAGAAGTCTAAAGGTGTTATCACCATGTTAAAAGAGAGAAAAGTAAGTCAAATCAAAATGCAAAGTATGTTTAAAATGCAAAGTAAAATGCAAAATAACTGTTTGCTAACAAATTACAAAGCCATGTCATGTGCTGCTCAGTTGTCAGTGGCTGCTAGTATTAATCAATGAAATTTTTATTAGTTAAATTTATTTGCCGCCCATTTTACTATGGGGCTGTTCAGGGGGGCAAATAATAAATAATAGTGACATAATGTCCAGAAGGTCACAGAAGGTAATTGCATGACCCTGGGACACTGCAACTGTCATAAATACGTGCTAGTTGCCAGGGCATGTGAATTTTGATGATGTAACCATGTGGATGCTGCAATGGTCATATGAAAAATGGTCACATCACTTTTTTCAGTGCTGTTGTAACTTCAAATGGTCACCAAACAAATTGTTGTAAGTTGAGGGCTACCTGTACTATAGTCAAAGTGGAAATTTAACAATGAACCTCCCGCAGAAAAGAATTCAAAAGCCTAAATGTAGCTGTCAAAATGGTTCTCTCTCTCTACTCCCCGCAAATGTCTTTCTATGAACTCCTAAGTAATGTATATTAGATTTTGTGAGATTAGGAATCATAAAATCGTTTTAGTATGGAGCAGGATTCATATGGACAATTTCCTCATCCCTGTCACAGGGGTTTAACAGTCACAGAACTCTGAAATGAATGTAGAACAAAATAGAACACCTGTGTTGAAATTTTATGAAGACTGTAATTTGTTTATTTGTTAATATCCTTCCTGTACTAAGATGCCATCCACAATCTGGCTGATGCATTCTGGACCAAGATCAGCTTCTGTTTCAAGGGTGCTGTAGTAATAGTAGTAGAAGAAGAAGCAATAATAAGCATCTTGAGTGCAATTTATTTATCTAACAATATTTATATGGCTGCCAAACACACTCTCAGTGACTCCAGCAGCTTACAAGGATAAAATTCCAATTCCAAAACATCTGGAAGCACCACTTGAATACTGTTGATATTGACAAAATCACCATCAGTCAGTTGCAAAAGGCAGCTTTACTTGGAACAGTAAAGTTCTGTGACAATACTTTTAACACCTTCAACATCAACATCTGCCTATCTCAGGTTCTTGGGAAAACTTTATAGGTGGATAAAAATGCCAAATCCAGTCTAAACATTTGGCTGACTGTGCAACTAGCCCTAATAATACTAATACCTTTAATATTATTAAACAACTTCTGCCTATCCCAGGTCTTTGGGAAAAACACGATAGCTGGATAAAAATGCCAAATCCAGTCTAAATGTTTGGCTTTCAATGAGACCAATTGTAATATTTTGTTCAAATTTCTATGCCACCTGTCTCTCAGTGACTCTGGGCAATTTATAATTCTTAAAACATCTAAAAAGAAAGAACAATATAAAACAGAACAAAACAAAAGAATAAGAATGAGGAAAAAAGATACACTCAGAGGGGAACAGAAAGGAAGAAAGAGGCAACAATCATCCTCTCCAAAGGAAGCAAGTATAATAATCCATAGATGATAAAACCTCAGGTGTCTGCAGGAATAGGTGTGCTTGAAGCTCCCACCAGTGCTTGTCAAAATGCCCAGCCATGCCACAACTTAGGCATTGTAGGTCAAGGCTACTGAACCAAGAAAATTCCCCAACTGCAAACAATTGAGTCTTCAATCCATACAAGTAGTCCTCCACTTACAACCATTCATTTAGTGACCATTGGAAATTACAGTGGCATTGAAAGCAGTGACTTATGACCGCTTTTCACCTTTATGACCATTACAGCATCCTCATGGTCAAGTGATCAAAACTCAGAGACTTGGCAACTGGCTTATACTTACGACAGTTGTGGTGTTCTGGGGTCATGTGATCACCTTTTGTGACCTTCTGACAAGCAATGTCAATGGGGAAGCCAGATTCACTTAACAACTGCAGTGATTCACTTAACAGCTATGGCAAGAAAGGTCATAAAATGGGGCAAAGCTCAACTGTGATTGTAAGTCAAGGACAACCTGTATTCAGCCCTTCTGGCCAAAGGCACCTGGCTTTTGAGGCCATTCTGTTTGTTTGCCCAAATTTAGATTGCTGTCTTGTATATAAGTACATTATATATGTACATAATGAGTGTTAACAATGGCATTCAGGATCTGCCAGAAAAAAAGGGAATTATTTTAATACATTCTGCTTTGATTGCGTTTTTCTCAATCATCCTTCCTTGCAGAGTGACAGTTCTTTTTAAATAAGGAACTGCCACCCTGCAAGGAAGGATAGTTGAGAAAAACCACAGAGAAACAGTGTTTTGTTTCTAAATCCCGTTTGAATACTATATAAATACTGTTATTGGCAACAGCAGTAATACTGAATTAACGTCCACGAACCCTAAGAGGCATCTTGAGTGGGCGTGAAATAAAATAGACGGAAACCAGAATAATGCTTCAAAAAAAACCACCCGCCAATAACTTTGAAATAAAGGACCCGTATTAAATTCTTTAAGGCTGTTGAGAAATAAAGCCGTTTTTCTTAACGAGGGTCCGCACAAGCGGCACTTGGGGAGCCGACTGAGTTAAAATAGTAGAGCTAACAAGAGTTCTGCTGCCTAGAAAGGACCCAGGAGGAAGTACGGTTGGAGAGGGGTCTTAATCATGATGGACCTTCCTGTTCCAAGCGGATCTCTATAGCTAGGCATCTAGCAGCCTACCCGTGCCCACTCTTTTAATGAAAACAAAGCCAGTGGGGGACACGTCAGGGAGGGCACAGCCAAGTAACAAGGTTTGACATGGCTGCGCTAGCAGTATCTCTGTGGACCAGCCTGAGGAGAAGATGAAAGGGCTTGTGGACATGTGGGAATCAAAAGAACAACCTGGTCAGGAAATTGTAATGACAGCAAACTGGGGATGGGAGAGAAACTAAGGTGGAAAGCTCCAGTCCATTCTCATTCGCTGTATTATTATTTTTTAATTGTCAAAATAGCCTTCGTTTGTTAGAGGAATGGCTTTGAAATAATAAAAAAAAATCGAATGATTTTGGTAAATACTGTTTTTTAAAAAACCTATTATGCTAGCTTCAATCTATCCTTTCAAACTGAGGAGGAATGTAGTTGTTATAAGGAACAGAAATCTTGTTTCAAACGGTTGGGAATTGTGAAAGACGTCTACACTGTAAAATGTAAGGGAACTTGAGTGTGCAAAGAAATTCTAGCAAATACGTGCATGTGGGAGGGGGGAGAAAATAATTTGGGGGGCTCTGGAGACTCAGGCACTTTTTTGGGGGGGGAGAAAGAATGTCACAGACATCTGTATTCCTCATGCTAAAGAAATCTGGGTTTTTTCCCCCTCAGAATCAGAATCCCTCAGAGCTAACTGTTGCGATTTTCCCACATGGAAAGTGGAAAACCAGCCTATGTTCTGGACCTCCAAGACTGTAGTGAAAGAGAGACATTAAGAGGTGAGGAATAAACTGAATATATTTCGCTCAGTAAGTGTGTTGTGAGCTTGGAATTCTTATTTCAAATTTGCCTTTTGTCGTTATTAAATGCCCCTAGCCTAGTCACAATTTCTTAATAGCTTTTTAAAAATATATTTATATTGGGCATATAAATATATCTCTTTATTTCAGCTCTACCATAGAAGAATGTTGACATAGATCTTGGATTCTGATAACAAGATTTAGTTTAAGTCTATCGTTTAAATGTAAAGGTACTTTTAAGTTTTAATCATTGTATATGTTTTTAATATATTGCTGCTTAAAGATGTTTTATTGGGGCTGCTGCTTTTATTATGTTAAATGTATGTATGTATGTATTAATGTTTGTGCTCTGTTTCAGTTGTTTTAAAATGTAGTTTGGTTTTATTCTGCTGTCCTAGAAAATCTCAAGAGATCAAAGTCACTTTACAGTTACCTCTTTTTTTCCCTTGAGGCTTTAAATATTAAATTCTGTATGCACTTTATGGGAGAAATTCTAGACACTTAAAATATCTTTTAACTAAACTCTTTAACTTCTTTGTTTCATTACAAAGTACAGGAAATAAATTTTGCTGGCTTTGTCTCACTAAGAAATATGCTAATGACTGTGAGTAAGAATAAAAATGAAACACTATCATTTTTCAGAGCTAAATTCTGCTTCATTTCAAGTCTTACAGAGATTCTCCTAGATGTAGGTGGACAATAATATTTAAATTTTCAAATATTTCTATGTTTTACAAGGATCCAAGAAAATGTACGTTCAGTCATCATAACTTAATTGGGAAAGTCAGTTAAATAAACTTCTGATATCTAAATTAACCTCTACACATCCTCTTAGTTGGTGTGGGTTTGTAGCAGTGTAAATCAGGAGTGGACTTGATTAAAAAAAATCTGACTTTGCCATCAATTATGTTATGATATAATCAGCTTTCCTAAAGTAACATACAGTAAAAAGCTTAAATGTATTTGGTGAGAATGAGATTAAATTGTTGTGATATAACTTCTGACTGTAGGCATTGAGATGACACATGAAAACAAAGAAGAGGAAGCAGGATCAGAGAACAAACAGAAAGGAGACCAACATAGAGACTCTCCAGTGAAAGGTATTATAATAGAAGACCATCAGAAGGAAAGCACTCAGCATGACATCTGTAATGGTGAATCTATCATATCTCTGGAACAGGAATCCATAGATAATCTTTCTGACAATGACAGAGTGCCCAAAGCTACCATTTGTCCTGACTGTGGGAAGAGCTTTAGTAACAGTTCTCACCTAATCCGTCACCGTCGCGTCCATACAGGTGAGAAACCGTACAAATGCCCCCATTGTGATAAAAGTTACCGCCAAGACTCTCACTTAGTTCAGCATATGCGTTCTCATACAGGTGAGAAGCCATACCGGTGCACACATTGCGGCAAGGGCTTCTCACAGAGTTCCAATCTCATCATCCACCAACGGACTCATACAGGCGAGCGACCCTTCACCTGTCCAGAGTGTGGGCGGAGCTTCAGCCATAGTTCTGATCTCATTCAGCACAAGCGGATACACACCGGGGAGAAGCCTTACGTCTGCTCCATCTGTGGAAAATGCTTTTCTCAGAGCTCAAAGGTTACCCAACACAAACGCTTCCATTCTGGGGAACGTCCATTTTCCTGTGGGGAGTGTACCAAAACTTTTCGCCTCCGGGCTGATTTAGTCCGTCACCTCCGTGCTCATACCGGAGAGCGGCCTTTTGGCTGTCCTGAGTGTGGGAAACATTTTGCGGAGAGCTCCCATCTGATCCGTCACCAGAGGATCCACATGAGCGAGCGTCCCTTTCGTTGTCCAGACTGTGGGAAAGGATTCAATCAGAGCTCCAACCTCCAGCAGCATCAGCGGGTCCACCGAGGCCAGAAACCCTTCAAATGTGATGAGTGTGGGAAAGGTTTTGGCGTAAGCTCGGCACTCTTGCAACACCAGCGCACTCACACAGGTGAACGGCCCTACTGCTGCAGCCAGTGTGGGAAAAGTTTCAGTGTCAGCTCCACCTACCATATACACCAGCGTATTCATGCAGGACAAAAGCCCTATGCGTGTGCGGACTGTGGGAAAGGGTTTGTGCGTAGTTCAGCTCTCCTTCAGCATCAAGCCACTCACACCGGTGAGAAGCCCTTTCGATGTCCCTATTGTGGAAGAGGGTTTGGACAGAAATCGGCACTTTCTCAGCATCGGCGAGCCCACGTGAGGAGAGGGGAGACATTGACTTTGATAGAAGGATGGGAAACGGCTGGGATGGAAGAGGTGGGGGACCAGGGAGTGGGAGGGGAAGCAGACCGCCTGTGGCAAGGGAATGGAATAGGGATCATGGAGCCCGAATGGCAGGGTGTTGGGGATGAGGCCACAAGGCAGGAATGGGGGGACGACGGGGATGAGGCCATGAGGGTGGAGTGGCAGGATGATGTTGACGAGTTGCCACAGTTGCAGGAGGATGGCAGAGAAAGCACGAGGCAGATCTGGAAAGATGATACGGGGACCGAGTGGCAGGACGAGGAGGATGAACAACTGGAACAGGGATCACAGGGGGATTGTACTGAAAGCATGAGGCTGGAATGTCAGGAGGAGGATGACGATGATGATGATGACAATGATGATGACTTTAGGAGGGTGGAGGAGAGTTTCCAGGACGGCAATCTGAGTATGAGACTAGAGTGTCACGGTGATGATGATGATGATGACGATGGTGAAAGCGTAGAAGAATACGTACAAGATGGCAGTAATTCAGACATGAGGGGGAAAGGCCAGGACGAGATCACAAAGCACGGCTGGCAGGACGATGGAGGCGAAAGCATAAGGGAAGAATGGGAGACTACTTTAGATCATTTAAGGCAGGAGAAATTAATTGAGGAAGAGGAGTGGCAGGACAGCGAAGAGGAAAGTGAGAAACAAAGTTGGCTAGGCAAAGGGGAGGACAGCTTGGAGAGAACAAGGAAGAAGCCGGAGACTGAGTCCCCCTGCTGAAGCTGGGGGGCTTTAAGGAATTGAAACAATTGACTGGCATAGAGTAGAAGAGAGTAGAAGGCCTACAGTGCTCAAAATAGCTCAAACCAGCAAGTCATCAAAAGTCATTGTGGACAAACAGCAGAGCCCTACCTAGATGCAAAGCGGTCACGTCCTTCTGCAACAAATATTTGTCGTATTTGTTGTATTTATATTTGTAGGATATTCTGTGGCGTCTGCTCTCCACGTGAACATGTCCCTCACTCCAGTCCCTGCATGCCTGTGCTACAGAGCGCTGTGTGGTGGCTGCCTTATGGTCAAGCTATACGATCCGGCTCCCTGTAACATTCCAAGCCTTGTGCCGTTTGCTGATCAAAATAATTCCAAAGGGTGATTTTATGCGGTCTGTTTTTAAACAGTACTCTACCTAAGTACATGGTGTATTATACTTCCCAATCCAGCCCAAGTTTTGTTAAAAAAAAAAAAAAGTTTCACAACACTTCCGAGGTAAGACATCTTTTTTTTATAAATAAGTGGGTGCCTTTCCTTACAGTGGCAATTCTTGCTGGATTCGACGAGTTGATTTGGGAGAAATCTTCCTTCAACTCAGTCTATAAGCTTTGGAGTTATTGACTTAGGAGGTTGGGATTCGGGGATGGGGCAAAAAAGATAATATGGTTGTTTTATTTTCACAGTTGTTACTTAGGAACCCAGCAGAATGTGGGGACACTGTAAGACTCCAGTATTTAACTAGAACAGCTTTTGAAAACTTCCGTTGCATGCTCTGAATCTCTCCCGACTGTAGTTATTTTTGTAACGTTCTAATCCTCTTTTCTGTGTCTCCTTCTGCTGAACTAATAAATGCTCTTTTTGATTCTACTCAAGCACCCTGCATTCTTTTAAATTGAGCCAGGATTATTACTCAACATACTTTGAATCAGTTTCAAGATGCTTGCATATAATTTGCATATATACTGATGCTTAACCTTGGTTTTTTTTCCCCTCCCCCAAAGAAGCAGCACAACAAACCTATTTTCAGAGTTAGGGAATTTCATTAGTGATTTGTGATATATGGAGATTCTGGATATGTGTATTTTTTTTTTGTTCTGGAAAATTGATTTCACTTATTAAAGTAAAAATTATCTAAAACAGCCATTTATTTTGGCCACCATCTGTGAAAATGTTCAGTACCGTAATTTTACCTTTTCACATTACGGTTAAAGACTTTCTGAAAAAGTTACATTATGGCAAATACATTACTAAAATGTATATTTAACAAGGCCCCTATTGTAATATGGCGAGGAAAGAGAAATTTAACCAAATTTCCCAAAATACTTAAGCACAGACTAAAAATAAGTGCAAAAGTGATCAATGAAAAATTCAGACAATCCCAGAGTTTGAAAGTCATGTAAGTTTGATGCCACACACACTGCCTATTTTTTGTTTTAAGTTGTATCCTAGCTTACAGATTCTGTTCTGCTCCAAATTTTCTGATGACAGAATACTTTATTATTTCCAAGGGCTTAGCCAGCAACAGATTGTCATTTGTTACCCTTCATGTTTTTTTGTTTCGATGTTTGGGGGTGGATTTTCCCATCCCTTATTACGTTCCCATCCCATAGTAAACATGGGAAGAAATATAAATCAAATCAAGAGTATTTAGAGACATCCTACAGGGCCAAAATGGTGCTTAAGATGGTGAAGCTCTTGACCAGGGTCCAAGCCATTCTGTTTTCTCTCCTCCCACTCTTGAGGGTTTTAGACTCCGGTAAGAAAGCTGAAGTGGTAAGCTGGTGATTGGCTCTATGGAGTAGAGAGTTGGTCTCTGACAGAAGGCCACCTGAAGGGACTAGAAGCATTTGAAATGTGGATCTACAGGCGGCTGTTAACGTATAAGCTGGGATGACAGGATCAGAAATGAGGTGATAAGCCGCCTGGGAAAGCCAAGGGAAATCATCCAAACAATTAAAAAACGAAAATTAGAATATTTCGGACGTGATGCAACACCCAGAAAAATACGGCATACTCTATTTAATCCTCCAGGGAAAGATTGAAGGCAAACGAGGTCCAGGCAGAAGAAGAACATCGTGACTTCAAAATCTAAGGGACTGGTTTGGACAAAACTCAGCAGCACTTTTTTGTGCGGCTGCTGATAAAAACAGGATCGCCAACATGATTGCCAACGTCCGATAACGGATATGGCACAAGAAGAAGAAGAAGAAGAAGAATCTCCAAGGGGAATTAATGTGGTGGAAAGTAGTCTGGATTCCCAGGAGGGAGGGGCCACATTCCAGAGGACCAAGAGACGACAAAGTTTAGATAGTTTGATTGGGAGGACGAGGCTCAAGGCAACTCCTCCTTAAAAGTTCTCAGAGTATATCTTTATTGATGCTAGTAGTTTGCTTTAGTTTGGCAAGATTTCTGTCCATAGGTGAGGAACAATAAAGGAAACTGCTTTGGAGTAACTCAGCGCATCTTTCTTGGTTTGGGAGCCTGACATTGATTTATCTAACGGTCTGTAGGTAGTTACTGTCCAGAATTTCAGAAAATTTCTTTCATCCCTTGCCAAGTGGGGGAAGGTAGGATTGGCCCAATTCCTCTTTTAAGCCTTACCCATTTCTTAACGTGCAACCGATAAGAGGAACAAAGGCCAAAATCCAGAATCCAAAACGCTGCTATTCTCTAGAAAAGAATCTTAAAACAGGCAGGCACACAAAACAGCTGATTTGTCTCAGATCAAGGGACTAGCGGAGAACACAAGACAAACACATTGGTCTGCCTGCATCTTGTTCTGGTCATCTCATCGTGCGTATCTGTCACCTGCTCCTGCAAACACGTATTACGGCTCTTTTTCTAAAACGGTCAGTAGAAGCACTTGAAATAAATGCCGTGATAGCTTCTTTTTTTTTCTTTTTTAAAAGGGAAAAGGAAGTCTTCATTACCAGCACCGCAAAAGTTTCCTGTGTTTTTTTTTTCCTTTTTTTTTTTTTTTTGCACACTGAGCATTTACAACAAATAGCCTGGCTGCAGTCTCTGGAGAGGGACATGATTTGATCATTGGCTCTCGTTTTCATTACTCAATGGTTCCGTAAGGAGTTTGCTTTCATTCTCATTCTCGGTTGCTGTCTTAGAACCGTCCTCCTTTGCCCCCTCCTCTAAATTGTCCGCTGCTTGTAAGCCATTCTCGTTTTCTCCTTGAAGTTCTATCTTCTGTTTATAATTTCGTTTGAAGAACCCACACTGCAAGGCAAAGTAAGAAAAACCATTAGAAGCAGAAGTTAGACAAGGAGACTCAGCCTCAGCCTAAAGATGTTGAATGGGTAAGGAGAGCCAGTTTGATCTAGTGCAGTGGTGGCGAACCGATGGCACGGGTGCCAGAGGCGGCACTCGGAGCCCTCTCTGTGGGCACACGTGCCGTTGCCCCAGCCTCGCCTCCGTCCGCGACCCCTCCTCACCAGCAACACCCCTGGAGAAGAGTCACCCCTGAGCGTGGCCCATGCGGAGCAGCGCAGCCAAGGACATGGCAGCCAGGCAGCGTAGACAAGACTGCCCTCACACCCCAACGCACACAGTTGATGCTGCGGGACGTGGGTAGAGGGTGAGGCCGCCATGGTGCTGCTGGGCTACCTGGACAATCTGTGGCGGGCCCTGGAGGCGGTGAGTGGCCCAGCGGGCAGGCAGGGTGGGGCGGGGGTGGAGCAGGGGCGGGGCCAGTTTTTGGGTACTCGGTCTCTAAAAGGTTCGCCATCACTGATCTAGTGGTTAAGGCACCAGGCTAGAAAGCAGGAGATTGTGAGTTCTAGTTCTGCCTTAGCCAGGAAAGCCAACTGGGTGACTTTGGGCCAGTCCCTTTCTCTTAGTCCAAGTCACCTCACGGAGTTATTGGGCACGGGAACTAGAAAGTGTATTGAATACATTCGCCACCTTGAATTATTTATAAAAATAATAGAAGTGGGATACAAATAAATAGATAAAAGCATGTCTTGCCTTCCAGCTATCTTCCATTTTTACAGCCTCAATTTTTAATACTGGATGAACATTTAAATATAGTTCATAGTTAAGTAAGTAAAATGGTAGAGCAGCTAGATCAGATTTGAATCTGAACAATCTTAAGAATTTAAGAATTCCAATCATTCTTTCTTGGAGCTGTGAAACAATTTGCCATGCCAGAGCTATCAACAATAATTAGTAACAATTGGGAAATTATCTCTCTCAGTGGTACAATCCACATTTTGCAAACAAAAGATCCTAGGCTTAATTTCTGACATCTCAAAATAATGTTCAGAAATAATCCTAGCTGAAACTGTAGCCTGACAATATACTTCGGACATTATAAAGCAGTATTGGATGAATTGGATAATTTTTGGATGTTAGCAATGCTAGTTTGAAATATTACTGATCAAATCTTTTTTTAATCCAACTGATCAGGAAGAACTCAACTCTCAGTTCCTCAAAATCGCTCTAGATTTTTGAAATAAAGTAATCTTACCTTGTAAAGTCCTACAATGCAGAGAATAAGCAAGAACAAGCCTCCAATGACACTGCCTATTATAATTAGGAGATAATTCATTGTGATTATCACCTCTACTTCTGTGACCTGTAGGGCATATAAAAGAAAGGGAGGCACAACATCACTATCATATCTTTACAGCCTGGGACACCCTTTAAATAAACATTTAAGATTGGCATATGGCCATCTTTTCTCCATCAAATGTTTATTAAGTAGTTGCTTTAAATAATAATAACAGCTAGCAGAGCAAGTTTCTTATCCTCCCTCCTGTTCAGCTGAAGATTTTGATAATGCAAACTTTTATTACCTCATAACATTTTCCCTTCCGTTCTCCTCCTTAATTTATTATTACTTTGCCTTTCAATCCACTCAAAGTGGCTAACACTCTTGAAAAAGCAATTAAAATCCCCCAAAACACCAATTCCGGAAGTGTGCTAAACATATTTTGTAATAATGTCTTGATAAGGAGATTTGGAGGATCTTGACTATTTATCCAATTGTTTGTGTTTTGGGTTGGTTCTAACAAAACCTACTTGCAAATTAGATTTTGGATTGTATTTGAAGGGATGATATGGCTTATTTAATACAGGAGGTAAAATTAGTATATTGCATCAAAGCTGTTCTAAAGATCATGGGACTTAGGGTTTGTAGCTGGTTTGATCCGTTGACCATATTGTAGTAAAGAAAAATGTTCAATAAATTTAAAAGTGTTCTGCAATCTTTCTGTGAATGGTTCTAAGAAACTCCAGCCTAAATAAAATAGATGGATTGATTGAAGGAACATTATAGTAAAAGAGATAACAATACCATAAGAATATAGAAAATTCTTAGAGAAGGAGGGAAAGAAATAACTTCAGTCACAAACCCACCTGAACCTGGGCAAATTCATGACCATAGAAATTTTTATATCTTCCGGTATCAAATTCAACCCACAAGGCTGTGCAAAGCTTGGTTTGAAGAGAGTTCTAACAAGATAAAAGGATAATGAAGTTTACATTGCGTCAGGCAGCATAAATCATATGATGAATAGGCCAGTTTTTTTTAAAGACAAGTCATTTGCTTTCAAACACGTGTGGGTGCAAGAACTAAATTCAAACTCTTTTGTCAGATTAAGTAGCCTGCCCAATAATGTCTGCATCTGCTTAAGGTTTTTAATTATAAACGTTGCAGGTGGAAAGCCATGTTAGTTTATGATGTCCCCAAAATGGACGCTGGTGGCACCTCTTAAGTAAAAACTGCTAATCATAAGACGTGCGATTTTATTATGAAGTAACTACAGTCACTTCATCGAATGCAATAATAGGTGGAGAGGGGAAAACAAGGTTATGTGAGACGTATTACAAGTACTGTGTGAATGGACAATTCTAAGATCACAATTATAATTGTGATCTTCAGAGAAAGCTAGAAAACTTTTAATGTGTATAACCATTTGATGTTCAGCAATTTATCACTCAGTTGTGCTGGCGAATGTATTCCTATAGCAGTGGTGGCGAACCTATGGCACGGGTGCCAGAGGGGGCACCCAGAGCCCTCTCTGTGGGCATGCGCGCCGTCGACCCAATCCTAGACCTTCAGCTGGATTTTATAAAATCTTTTCGTTTTAGGCCTCTGCCGCCGTGTACAAAAAAAAAAGGTTCAATCAATCAGTCAATTTCAACTTCTCATGGGGAAAAAAAGATCTTGCAAAGTTGGAATTGATTGATTGAACTTTTTAGTCCCACCCAGTCTGCCATTACCACCGCAGCCACGCCCACCCAATGGGCCACACTCAGTCAATGGGCCACACCCACCCGGCCCCCGACGATGCATAAGTGGGTTTTGGGTTGCAGTTTGGGCACTCGGTCTCTAAAAGGTTCGCCATCACTGTCCTATAGCATGCTAAGCTAAACCCAAAAAATCATAACATGATGTAGTAGCAGGTTATTTTAAAATCTGGGTAATATGTATGACACCAAGATAACTAGATTAGACATTTGCTCCGATCGCAGACTCTTTCCTAATACTTCATCTCAGTTTATTGTAGGTCTGTAGTTTTTTTTCCCCTTTGCAAGCTTAATGAATGAATGTCCCTGCCTACTTATTCAGATATTGAATAAATTGGAACTAACATTTATTAGATTGGGGGGGATAAATTTTCCCATTCTCCAGGTTTCAGATTTAAGAGGAATAGGAAATTTCCCCTTATAAATAGAAATCATTGTTATTGATCTGTTTTTACCTTTGTATTGTTTTGGGTAGACATCATCCCAGTAATATGGATCATAGATGAATTTATCTGTCCAAGATCACATTTGTAGATAAGATATTCATCAGTTGCACAATGCTAGAAAGAAAACAGTACAGTTAAAGATATGTTCCAGCTGCACTTAACCATCTTTTTAAGGAATTGTTAGATTTCTTAAAATGACTGTTTATTTTGATTAAATTAATATTCCCATACATAGTAGGCCTCCTGATTTACTGCCTTGTAAATAATAATGCTGGCAAAGAAGAAATGATGGAAGACATTTTTAGATCATAGCCCTGTCCCAGGCTGGTAAGAAGAAATTGTTTCTTACTATTTCTTCAAAAGATAAGTCAGAAAATAGAGTGTTACTTCTTTCATTAAGACGGGAATAATTATTTGGAGAGCCAGTTGTTTTAATGATCAAGCAATTCCATGATGAATCACACCATTTATTTAAAATGTTTAAGAAACTGGACATGCCCCCAAATGATCTACACAAATAAAAATAAAAAGGTAACTTATGGATGACATAATTCCAGAAAGATTTCAGTATGTTTCAATCTATGCATGTGTTCCTAGCATAGAATGCCCAGTTCATTCAAAAAAATCTACTTGGATGGAAGACACTGAGGTGGTTTAGCTAAATTNAAAAGGAAAAAAGTGATGAAGTACAGGTAGTCCTCGACTTACAACAGTTCGCTTAGTGACTGTTCGAAGTTACAATGGCACTGAAAAAAGTGCCCCCCAAGCCACAGCCGAGCAAGACACCTGCCTGCCCACCTGGCGGCACTCTTCCTCCTGTCCGAGGTTTTCATTGTTGTGAGCATTTCTGTTGAGGATTGGCAGCGGGGGTGGGGTGGGTGGGGGTGTTTGGTTTTTATTCCCCCCGTCTGCTGGGTGGTTGCAGCAGGTTTGGGTCACTTCACATGACCCAGGGACACTGTGACCGTCATAAATATGAATCAGTTGCCAAGCATCTGAATGTAAATCACAAGACCCTGGAGATGCTGCAACATTCCAGCTGATCGGTGCTTCTTCTGGGCTCAGCAGAAGTGCCAGGATCAGCGCTGAGCTCCAGCTGGAGCCTGGTGCTGATCCTGGCGCTTCCGCTGAGCCCTGACAGCCCTGCAGCTCCAGCCATCTCTTACTCAGGCTTGTGCGGTGCTGCTACTGGTTCAGTTCATTCCCCTCCCCTGCTACCACTTTTCTAGGATGCTCGCGTACCACCTGCCAGGTGCCAATGTACCACAGGTGGTACCCGTACCACTGGTTGAAAAGCCTTGACCTGGATGACTGAGAATTTCCATAGACATTTTACCCCAAAATACTTTTTCTGCCTTACTGTCCCTAACCCGGTGTCTAACTCCCAGATTCCTATGAAGACTCTTAATTCCTACGAAGTGGATTTCCTTTGTTTCTTCAAAGTTCTGCTTGAGGCTCACCTCTTCCATCAAGCCTTTTTAGGCTATTCTAAATTTACCTAAGCATCAGCACACAAGAGTTATCAGTTCCTTCCTGAGAATCTAGGACAGTGGTGGCGAACCTATGGCACGGGTGCCAGAGGCGGCACTCAGAGCCCTCTCTGTGGGCACGCGTGCCGTCGCCCCAGTCCTAGGCCTTCAGCTGGGTTTTATAAAATCTTTTCACTTTAGGCCTCCGCCGCCATGTGCAAAAAAAAAGGTTCAAACAGTCAATTTCAACTTCTCGCGGGGAAAAAAAATGATCTTGCAAAGTTGAAATTGATTGACTTGAACTTTTTAGTCCCACCCAGTCTGCTGTTACCACCGCAGCCACGCCCACCCAATTGGCCACACCCAGCCAATGGGCCACACCCACCCAGCACTTGACGATGCATAAGTGGGTTTTGGGTTGCAGTTTGGGCACTCAGTCTCTAAAAGGTTCGCCATCACTGCTCTGGGACCAGGTATAAAACAATGGTTGGGAGATATGTGAAAATTGTACTTAGATTCCCCAGGTGCCTCTGAATATAAGCTTGGTCCAGGAGAGGTTTTAATCCCAAAACAATGCTAGTAGTCTTTTTCATATGCACACATCTAATCCACTCCTGACTGTTCTCCATCTCAGCATAATTTGGAGCAGACATGTCAAACACAAGGCCCCGGGGCCAGATGCGGCCCGCAAAGTGGTTTCATGTGGCCTGCGAAGCCATCCTGAAAACAGTGAGGGAACGGCCCCCTCTGCCTTGGCCCTGGTCCAGGCCAGCTAGGAACCAATGTACAATTTTGTGGTGGCCATCTATGCTGAAACACATTCAGTCTTAGCTCCATAAGCCCCCTCCCCGCATGGCCTGAGAGGAACAGTGAGGCTCCTCCAGTGGACCATGCCTTGGCACTTGCCCCAGTCCCACTCCCTTCTGCCAGAGACCCTCAGATCTGTCCCACTCCTGCCCAGGCCCCCACAGGCACCCTTGACGCGAATGATGTAGAGCTGGCCGCACCCACCCAGTAGGCCGCACCCACTCCGTCCACACCCACCCAGTAGGCTGCACCCACCCTGGCCGCCCCCCCCACCCCCCCAAGGGCAACCGCAATGCTGATGCAGCTCTCAATGAAATTGAGTTTGACACCCCTGGTTTGGAGGGACAGATTCTGTCTTTGAGTTATTGTTGTTAAAGAAACGGGTTTGGCAATCAATAAAGCCCAATCTACCCTCTGCTAATTCCTAATTTACTGGAATCAAGGCTTGTGAAATAAGTACTTGTTTTTCTTTGGTTTATCTCTGCTTCTTTTTCTCTTTCGTCTCCCATCTGTTGTTTATATAACACGAACCACCCAATGCACGAGCCTGCACGTGTACAGCAGCATATTTTTAATTACTTAATAATGTTGCGTCAGATTTAGAAATATAAGCTACCTGAATTAACTTGGGATAGTTCTTCACAGTTGTGTTCGTTTTATCAGGCTGGCAAATCACATTAGGATCCTAAAAAAAAACAAAAAAAACCCTATTCCGTATTATTGTCATGCAAAACTTATATATAGTCCACCAATCTTTGAACCGCTAGAAAAGTATGCCAGCATAAATTGTGCATCTTCTTTTTTCCCTGCAATAGTGAGACTGGTGAGTTATTTATTCTATGTACAGGAGAATCATACATATTGCATTTTAAGTAAATTAAATAATGCATTATCTTTTAAGAATATAGAATTTTGGTCATATGAGCTTGGTTATATGTAAGAAAGGCTATTGGTGAGAGAATGGTAATGAATTTGAGCCAGTGTTTTTCAACCTTGACCGCTTGAAGGTGGGTGGACTTCAACTCCCAGAATTCTGGGAATTTAAGTCCATACATCTTCAAGTGACCAAGGTTGAGAAACAATAATTTTAACAACAACAACAACAACAATAATAATAAAAGTTGGAAGGGACCTTGGAGGTCATCGAGTCCAACCCCCTGCTCAGGCAGGAAACCCTACACCATTTCGGACAAATGGCTGTCCAGTCTCTTCTTAAAAACTTCCAGTGTTGGAGCATTCACCGCTTCTGGGGGCAGGTTGTTCCACTGGTTAATTGTTCTAACTGTCAGGAAGTTTCTCCTTAGTTCTAGGTTGCTTCTCTCTTTGGTTAGTTTCCATCCATTGCTTCTTGTCCTGCCTTCAGGCGCTTTGGAGAATAGCTTGACTCCCTCTTCTTTGTGGCAACCCCTGAGATATTGGAACACTGCTATCATGTCCCCCCTCGTCCTTCTCTTCGTTAAACTAGACATACCCAATTCCAGCAGCCTTTCCTTATATGTTTTAGCCTCCAGTCTCCTAATCATCTTTGTTGCTCTTCTCTGTACTCTTTCTGGAGTCTCAACATCTTTTTTACATCGTGGTGACCAAAACTGGATGCAGTATTCCAAGTGTGGCCTTACCAAGGCATTGTAAAGTGGTATTAATACTTCACGAGATCTTGATTCTATCCCTCTGTTAATGCAGCCTAGCACTGTGTTGGCTTTTTTGGCAGCTGCAGCACACTGCTGGCTCATATTTAAGTGATTGTCCACTAGGACTCCGAGATCCCTCTCACAGTTACTACTATTGAGCAAGGCACCCCCTACATAAAAGATTTCCTTGGCAGGCATCTGTTGATATTATATTAGTAACTGAAGACTAGACATGATCTTTAAAGAGGGAGTCAAGCTATTTTCCAAAGCACCTGAAGGCAAGACAAGAAGCAAAGGATGGAAACTAATCAAGGAGAGAAGCAACCTAGAACTAAGGAGAAACTTCCTGACAGTTAGAACAATTAACCAGTGGAACAACCTGCCTCCAGAAGCGGTGAATGCTCCAACACTGGAAGTTTTTAAGAAGAAACTGGACAGCCATTTGTCCGAAATGGTATAGGGTTACCTGCCTGAGCAGGGGGTTGGACCTGATGACCTCCAAGGTCCCTTCCAACATTATTATTATTATTATTATTATTATTATTATTATTATTATTATTATTATTATTATTATTATTATTATTATTATTATTATTATTATTATTATTATTATTATTATTATTATTATTATTATTATTATTATAGGATGTAAAACACTGGCATCTCTGAGGGAGGGGTAAACAGGGCCAGATGAATAAAAGCAGCATTGTGGCATCACAAAGCACAAGTCCTACCCTTTTTTAAAACACACATTGTAACATCAAATGGAAGTGGGCAGAGCTTGTGCTGTGACACCACAACTGTTATTTTTTTTTCCAGTCTACCTAAAGCAGCAAGGAGCTTCAGATGCTGCTGGCCTCAAAAACTTTAACTCATTGTGGACTTCCTAGACAGCATGCCTTTAGAGAATTGCGGAAAGATTTTTTAAAAGGTTGGAAAACTACACGGTGAAACTTCAAGGGTTTTTTTTCTCTACATTAATCCACCCCAAAAATGTTTTTCAAGAGTATTTTAAATACAGCAAAAACAAAATACAGTAGCCTCAGATTATTTGTCATGATTTCCAATTAGACATATGATATTAATTAAGTGCATAATTAGATCGGAACATAGGATGAGAATGGAAGTTATACAGGAACCATTTTAGTGATCTGAAAAGGAGGGCTCAAAATATTGACTTACTTGTGTAATACAAGGAGACAAAGTAAACTGTAAACTTTTTTAATATAGAAAAGTATACCTGGTTCATGTCAAACACGCTGTGTTACCTATTCTGCCTTTGTAAACTTATTTTGTTCTCCTATAATCCCTAACACACCTGTATTTTGGAAAAGAGGACATTAACACTCTTTACCTTAGAGTAGACAAAATCATTTAAAGATAAGGATATCCCAGGGAAGATTCATAGTATTCTTTTAAAAAATTAAATGTGTCTGGTAATTGTAAAGTGTGTGTCTGTGTGAAAACCTGGAAGATGTGGGTATGACATTGCAATCCAAGCCCCACCTCTTGTATAGGTGCAACCATAGGCTTGGATCACAGGGCTGCACCTGCCAAATTGCAAGTTTTGATCTCACCTCCAGTAGATCCTTTTAATGGAACCAACCAGCTTGTCTAAAATAGAGCCTCGGGAGTTTATATTTGAGCACAGAATAACAGTTCACATGAGTTTCCATTAAGTAAAGCTGACGTACCTCAGTTAGGACTTTATCAATCTTCCATATCAATCCAGCAGGAACTTTAGTTGGCACTTTGACATACACCGATACTTTAGGCGGTGGAAACACCCCCAGGACCCAGTTAGTTACCTGGAAGTGAAGGAAGGGGAAGGGCAAAGTAGCAACAACAGTGCATTGAAAACTCTACAAAAAATACCATTTGCCTGCAAGCAAGAACTGATGGGACCACAAAATAGACAAAGTAAGAGCAAATGAAGAAGCCAAAGTGCCCTGGAACTTGAGAATTCAAACAGACAAGCACTGCCACACCACACTTAACCACTGTCATTAAGAAAGACAAAAAGGTCTTGATAGTGGACATTACAATACCTGGAGACAGCAGAAGAGAAGAGAAAGAAGTAGAGAAAATCATCACATACAAAAGACCTGCAAATAGAAGTAGAACAACTGTGGCAAAAGAAAGCAAAGATAGTATCAATAGTAATAGACGTCTTGAGTGCAGTCCCAAAACATCTGGAGCATCACCATCGTCACTGACAACATTACCATTGGTCAATTGCAAAAGGCAGCTTTGCTTGAAACAGCTTACATCCTGCGACAAGACCTTTAACACCACCAAAGAACAACATCTGCCTATACCCCAAGTGCTTGGGAAAGATTTGATAGATGGACAAAAATACCAAACCCAATCTCAACATCTGGCTGACTGTGCGACCAACCGTTATATGGTTGGTAATGTTTAATGTTGTAAGCCACACGGAGTCACCTGTGTGTGACTTGGGCAGCCATATAAATTCCTTTAATAAATAAAAACACATTAAAAATAAGCCTTTGGGCCACATTCTCCCAAGTCCGCTGGATTCTAAGCACCATGAAGGACATTGCAGAGTTCTTATTTTGAGGTAAATCCTGCAAGTGCTGACTCACTTGGTAGGAGTGTGTCATGTTCTTGTTTTCTTGCTGCTTAGAACTGAAGTCAATGTATTGGCTAGATGTCTCTAACCTGCAAGAGACAAAAGCAGGAATGGATAAGCAAAGAAGGAAACCCACCCCAAAGTGGAATTTATGCCACAGCATAATTATTACAGGGGTGTTGAACTCAATTTCATTGAGGGCCGCATCAGCATTGCGGTTGCCCTGGGGGGGGCGGGTGGGTGTGACCAGGGTGGGTACGGCCTACTGGGTGGGTGTAGATGAAGTGGATGTGACCTACTGGGTAGGCATGGCCAGCTCTACATCGTTCGCGTCAAGGGGGCCTGTGGGGGCCTGGGCAGGAGTGGGACAGATCTGAGAGTCTCTGGCAGAAGGGAGTGGGACCGGGGCAAGTGCCAAGGCATGATCCATTGGCGGAGCCCCACTGTTCCTCTCAGGCCATGCGGGGGAGGGGCTTATGGAGCTAAGACTGAATGCGTTTCAGCATAGATGGCCACCACAAAATGTACATTGGCTCCCAGCCGGCCTGGGCCAGGGCCAAGGCAGTGGGGGCCGTTCCTTCACTGTTTCCAGGATGGCTTTGCGGGCCACATGAAACCACTTCGTGGACCGCCCCCGCCCCCCGGGCCTTGTGTTTGACATGTCTGTCTTATTATTACTAGAACCCTTCTCCTGCTTGAGCAGGGCACTGGACTAGAAGACCTCCAAGGTGCCTTCCAGCTCTATTCTATTCTAAATTCTAAGAACAGTCCACAATACAAGCTGAAAAGGGAAAAATAACACTGCAGTATTTGCAGACTGTTTAAAGCGAGAGACATTATGCAGCCATTCAGTCTTTTTAACTGGTTCTCTTTGTGGAAAGAAAGAAGACAAGTGGTGGGGGGAAAAAGAGAGGGCTGCAACTCAAAGTTTTCAAGGTGTGGACTTAATATTCTATGACACCCCCCCCATAGCAAACCATACAATAAAAACCTCATTTAGAAGCCCAATCTTGGGACCAACCAAAGTAACTCTAGAGCAGGGGTGTCAAATTGCCGGTCGGTGGGCCGGATGCATCATAGCAAAACCACACCCACCCCATTGCCGGCAATGGCAAAAAAAGTTGCGATACATCACGTGACATTGCGAGTTTGACACCCCTGCTCTAGAGTATATTCTGCATTTGTGATGGTGCCATAATAAGCGGCTATTGAAAGCCAAGGAAATGTCATATCTTCTGGGAAATGAGAGTGGGAGATTTTGCAGGAATTTCAAACACAGGTATTTGTAAAGTTACCTGATCAGCGCGTGATTGATTCACAAGCACTAGCTTGTTCTGGATGTTAGATTCATTCTGCTTAATTATGGAATTATACTACAGTGGCATACAGCTCTGCTATCATTTCCAGGAGAAAAATGGAAGAAAGGGCAACCAGAGTCTTACCCCTTAACAATGATGTTGATGGGGTACATTACAGGGATGCTACGATGAGCTTTGTTGTTTGGAAGAGTTTCATTGTCCTCATTCTCACTGTAAGAGAGTAATGCAAGATTACACAATACAATCTTAGAACTGCTTATTCCAGAGATGATCCAGACTTCTGCATCCATAAGCAACAAGAACAATCTACCCCTATGCCTGAAGAGAAAAGTTTTTGATCTGTGTGTGCCACCCGCTCTAACATATGCCGGCGAAACATGGACACTAACCCTCACAATCGATACAAAAGCTACGAATGGCGCAAAGAGCCATGGAAAGATACATGCTCGGCATTGCAAGACAAGACAGAAAGACCCACACATGGATTAGAGAACAAACAACAGTATAGGACAATGGTGGTGAACCTATGGCACGCGTGCCAGAGGCGGCACTCAGAGCCCTCTCTGAGGGCACCTGCGCCGTTGCCCCAGCCCTGCCTCCCCCCGTGGCCCCCTCCTCACCAGCAGCCCCCCTGGAGGAGAGTCGCCCCCGAGCGCTGCCTGCACGGAGCAGCACAGCCAAAGACATGGCAGCTGGGCAGTGGGGACAAGACTCCGCCATCGTGCCCTGTCGCGCGCAGTTGATGCTGCGGGCTGCGGGGGGGAGGGGGGGCTGCCGTGGGCTGTGGAGGTGGTTGGTGGCCCTGTGGGNGGCAGAGCAGGGTGGGCAGGGGGTGGAGTGGGGGGCGGGGCAGGGGCGGATTTAGGGCATTCGGTCTCTAAAAGGTTCTCCATCACTGGTATAGGATAACATCAAGAGAATAAAAGAATTAAAATGGAAATGGGCTGGTCACATAGCAAGAAGAAATGATGGCAGGTGGATCAAGGCAGCCACAGAATGGATCCCACTTCATAAAAAGCGTGCACGAAAGAAACCTAGAACAAGATGGATCAACGACATCAGTAATTATTGCGGGCCCAACAGGCAAAAGAAAGGTCAAGACCGTATTGGTTGGAAACATGCAGAAGAGGCCTTCATCCCGCAGTGGATAGAGAAAAGGCTAGAATGAAAGCAACAAGTACATTTTGTTATAGCCGACATGCAGATAATCCTTCTCCAGCATCTGAAGCAGGCAGTCCTTGCTTAACAACCATTTGAAGTTATAAGAGACCCCCCCCCCCCAAAAAAGATATTTATAACCCAGTTCCAGAGTTCTGAGAGCTACACAGCTAGTTGCAGCATTCTGCAGTCACGGGACCACGATTTTCCACCCTTTTTGGCAGGTTTCCAAAGAAAAACGCTCATGAATAGACTTTTGTAATGACCGAGGTGTTCACTTAACGACTACCATGCTCAACTAATGACAGGTACAAAAAAAGTAAAATTGGATACGGTCACGTGGGTGTCTTGAGTGTATGACCATCATGACTTACGATGGAAATTTGGTGCTCCATTATGGTCATAAGTTGAGGACTATCTGTACTACATTGTAGTAAATAAATACTAAATTAGCATTAAATTATAATAAATAGAAGCTATACGCGGATGGCTGCTATCACGGTTTTCTCTGCCGCTGCAAACTAATCTTTTTTTTTCAATCCACTTTCCTCTTTTCTTTAAGATCTTCACAGTTTCGGATCCACCCAATTTTACCATGTGCACCCTGCCATTTCTCCATGATTTTCCTTTCCAAAACTTCATTAATTTTCCATCTTTCCTCTCCCTTCTCATCCTGAGTGGAAGACTTAAGATTAGGACAGCTCATTTTACCTTCTAGGTAGCACCTAACACAGTGATGGTGAACCTTTTGGAGACCGAGTGCCCAAACTGCAACCCAAAACCCGCTTATTTATCACCGGGTGCCAGGTGGGCGTGGCCCACTGGGTGGGTGTGGCTATGTTGGACATGTCTGTTTGGGTGGGTGTGCCCAAGGTGGGCATGATCACCTCAATGTTGCTCGTGGGGAGGGTCGCCTGTGGGAGCCGGGCAGGGTTGGGGGAGATCCAGGGGGTCTCTGGCAGGTGGGGCGGTGGGCAGGAGGCTCATCCTGCGGGGTTAGACGAGGCAGGACGGGGGTGCCATTGTCACAGGGCAAGGTGAGATGGGCCGGGGCGGCTGCTGCCTGACACCATCAGCCCCTGGACACAGAGGCCAGCGAGCGCATGGGTGCTGGGATGCATCTGGCCATGTGGGACCTCAGCGAGTTAGCAGGCGGCTGGTTGAAGAGGGATGGTTGCCATCTCCGGGGCATGGCGCGTGTGCCCACAGAGAGGGCTCTGAGTGCCGCCTCTGGCACGCGTGCCATAGGTTCGCCACCACTGACCTAACATAATAAAGCTGCAAGAGATAAAACACAATGGTTCAGTAAAATAAGTAATTGAAGTTTACCTGGTGACGTACACCACCATCTCCAAGTTGTCTTTCCAGGCAACGTTGTCGAGCACACCAAACTGAAGCTGGATCACAGTCTAAGAGGGAGCAGGTCAACACTGAGATAGTCTGCCAAGCATTTTACTGTCTTTTTCATTCTATGTCTCTGGCCTTTGACACATCAGATCAAGCCCTTTCACTCCCATTAATCTCACTAAACAATAGAAGATGCATATCCTTACATTCAGAATTATAATATATTATATATATAAATATATATGTGCATGTGTGTACACACATACATACACAAATATATATATGTATGTATATGTATATATGTGTGTGTGTGTATATACATATATATATGTGTGTGTGTATGTGTGTGTGTATGTATATGTATATGTGTGTGTATATATGTATATGTATATGTGTCTTATCTGTTGGGTAACTCTTTGTCAGCCACAAAATTTTGAATATGTATAATGTATACGTATATGTATATGTATGTGTATATGACATTTTCTGCCTTTTGCACCTGATCCTCTAAATTCCACAGCCAAGATGCTTAAATTGTCTCTAGAGTCATGGGAGGCGGGGTGTTTCACTCAACAATGCCAAACCTAAATGTGATTGGGATGTTGTTGTTTGACACCATGTTGGGCCAATCACCACTGATGTGGTTTGTAAGTTCCTGTTTCTAATTTAGCATAATATATGAGCCAGCCATTGTGGATGATTCAGGAAACCATGGCTAAAGCAAATGGTGGCTTATTGTAAAGTGTGAAGTAGCCCATAATTTCTTTCAGGATACCGGTTTTGCTATAGGTCTCATCTTTCAGCAGCTTCTGCTTCCAAAAAATGGGTAAAGTCACAATCTCTAGTTTAAGAATATGCTATTAGACAAAAAAATATATAACTGCAAGAGGGTCAGCTGCTCCATACTGTGTGATGTAAGATGACCAACTGATTTGCAAATTGTAACTCATCCCTAGGAGTACTATATATATATCATCAGGGCTTTTTTCTCATAGAACGCCCAGAACGGAGTTCCGGCACCTTTTTTGGATGGAACCTTGTAGGGTAGGCAAGGCGGGTTGTACGATATGTATGAGTTCCGGCATCTTTTTTTTTTTTTTTAGAAAAAAAGCACTGTATATCATAAAGGTAAAAAAGGATATTTGCAGTGTTATCTTCATTTTAGATGTCAAAAGAGTCTCTCTCTCTCTCTCTCTCTCTCTCTCTCTCTCTCTCTCTCTCTCTCTCTCCCCTCTCTCTTTCTCTTTCTTTCTCTTTCCTCTCCTCCTCTCTTTCTTTCCCTCTTTCCTCTCCCTCTCTCTCTCCTCTCCCTCTTTCTCTCTCTTCTCTCTCTTTCTCTCTATCTCTCTTTCCTCTCCCTCTCTTTCCTCTCCCCCTCTTTCTCTCTCTCCCTCTCCTCTCCCTCTCTCTCTTTCCTCCCTCTCTCTCTCTCTCTCTCTCTCTCTCTCTCTCTCTCTCTCTCTCTCTTTCACTCCCTCTCTCTCTTTCTGCCCTTGGTCTGCCAGTCCTCTTCCCCCACACTTTCTCTCTCTCTCTCTCTCTCTCTCCCCTCTCCCTCCCTCTCTTTCCTCTCTCTCTCTCTCTTTCTCTCCCCCCCTCTCCCTCCCTCTCTCCGATCTTCTGCTCACCTGGCAAGCTGGCTTCAAGCTGTTCTCTAACAAGCTCAGGGGTAGGCAACCTCGGCTCTTTTATGACTCATGGACTTCAACTCCCAGAATTCCTGAGTCAGCATAGCTGGGCTAGCTAGCTCTCTCTTGCCCTTCCTGCTTCCTGCAGAGATGCAGCCAAGGCAGGAGCCCTGCCCAGTAAGCTTGTCAGCTCATTGAACAGGGTGAGGCCACTCTCTTTTTTTTACACACACACACACAGAGAGAGAGAGAGAAAGAAAGAGACAGGGGGAGAGAGAGAGAGAGAGAAGGGGGAGAGAGAGAGAGAGAGAAGGGAAGCGCTAGTGCAGTGGTTCTCAACCTTTTTAATGCCGCGACCCCAACCGGTCATAAGTCGAGGACTAAACCGGTCGTAAGTCGAGGACTACCCAACCGGTCGTAAGTCGAGGACTTTCCCTGCCCGGGAGCACCACACATGCGTGGTTCCGCCCCCTGCACCGGCAGAGGCGTAGCTGGCAAGCGGCAGAGACGGAGCAGGCCAACCACCAGCTGGCCCAGCCCAAGGGAGGTAAGGCACCCGCTGGAAAAGGGGGGAAAAAATGGCGGACAAAAAAAATGGCGGACAGCCTTGCTTGGCGACCCCCGGGAAATGGTCGATCGACCCCAAATGGGGTCCCGACCCACAGGTTGAGAACCACTGTGCTAGTGCCTCTCTCTCTCTCTGCAAATGGCAGAGGAGGCTGGGAGCCGCAGGGGAAGGCTCAAAGAGCCGCACACGGCTCCAGAGCCGTAGGTTGCTGACCTGTGGACTAAGCCAATATAATGGTATGTGGGAATGACCTTGCCTTGTTCCTTCAACTATAGTGACTTTTGAGTGAAGTCTATTGCCCAGTCACAGCACAGGATTGGCAAGGTTTGCAAGCAACTATCCATATGTTCTGCAAATCCAGTGTGTCCTGCAATCCCAGGAAATTAGGTGAGCTGATTAAACCATGGCTTAAGTACCAGTAAGCATTTCTTGCCATACAGCCACCATCCTGCATTGAAGATGGTGAAGAGCCACCACTACAAGCTCCCTACCAGCCTCACTAGGGTGATCGTATACCTTCGTGCTATTCCTGAAGATGGGATGACTGACGTTGCAAGCAAGGCCTTGAAAGTCCGGACGATGAATCATTCCATCACAGTTCAGGGTGACGTGAGGATTGGACTAGGAAAAAAGAGAAGGGGTGGTGAGATTTGGTTTAATTGCTGCTATTTTCTCCTTTCCAACTCCGAGACCAGTTATCCTGTGCTGGAACGTGGACCAGCATCACAGGAGCGAGGGGCTCTTTTCCAGGGGGCCAGAGAGTGGCACTTAGAGTGACTGGTAGAAGGTGAAGGAGGGCCCCCCCTTAGCAGTTCACAGAGTGTACTGTATCTTATATTTATGCAGATAGTTACTTTAATCTGGCAAGATTCATGTCAGTCCCAAAGAATCAAGAATGACACATGGAGTTACAGGCAATCCTTGACTTAGGACCACATCTGTGCCCAAAATTTCTGTCGTTAAGCGAGACAGTTGTTAAGTGAGCTTTTCCCTATTTTACCACAATTGTTAAGTGAATCACTGTGGTTGTTAAGTAGTAACACAGTTGTTAAGTGAATCTGGCTTCCCCATTGACTTGGCTTGTTAGAAGGTTGCCAAAGGTGACCTGGGAGTCCTGCCACTGTCATAAACACGAGTCAGTTGCCAAGCGTCTGAGTTTTGATCACATAGCCACCGGGACGCTGTAACAATTGTAAGTGTGAAAAATGGCCAGAAGTCATTTTTTTCAGTGCTGTTGTAACTTCAAACAGTCACTAAACAAACTGTTATAAGTCAAGGACTGCCTATACTTCTGAATAGTTCTTTACTGTTCTCCTACAAACAGAATCTTGCCAGACCAAATCTGTATAACTATAGATCAGTGATGGCGAAACTTTTAGACGAGTGCCCAAAAACTGCCCCTCCCCTCGGCCGCCCCCGCTCCGCCCCTGCCCCCGCTCTGCCCCTGCCCTCCTCCGCCTGTCCACAGGGCCACCTACCACCTCCGCAGCCCACCGCAGATCGCCCAGGCGGCCCTGTAGTGCCATGGCAGCTACGCCCTCCACCCGCACCCCGCAGCATCATCTGCACGCAATGGGACGTGAGAGCAGAGTCTTGTCCCTGCTGCCCAGCTGCCATGTCCTTGGCTATGCTGCTCCGTGCGGGCCGCGCCTGGGGGCGACTCTCCTCCGGGGATCCTGCTGGTGAAGAGGGCCCCACGGGGGGAGGCGGGGCTGCGGCAACGGCGCGCGTGCCCACAGAGAAGGCTCTGCGTGGCGCCTCTGGCACACGTGCCATAGGTTCGCCACCACTGCTATAGATATACTCTATGAATTGCTAGGGAGGATCTGCCTTCACTCTCTTCTTGCTTACCAGATCTTCCCAGCTTTGCTGTCTCTTTGGTCTCTGGGAAAGAGCCCCTCCCTGCTGCAGCTCTGGACTACATTTGTTTGTTTGTTTGTTTGTTTGTTTGTTTATTTATTTATTTATTTATTTATTTATTCACTTATTTATTTATTTATGCTGTCCATCTCACTATCAATCAAGCGACTCTAAGTGGCTTACAACGTCATAAAATTCTCTCTCACTCTCTCTCGGCTCAATCCACCTCACAGGCTAGTGGTTGTGAGGAAACTAGGAGGAGGAGAAAGTTATGTTGGGACCTGGTCGCCGCTTTGAGTTATTTATAAAAACAAACAGAGGCAGGATGCAAATAAACAAATGACAAAAACGACAATTCAAAACAATTAGAATGTTAAACGCATTAAAAGAAAACACTGAGCGCTAAAAGTTAAAACGTTCAAATTCACAACAAGCTGAGTAAAAAGGACCAATATGTAAATGGAGGGCAGGTGGGATCTTTTAATCTACTAACCACCTCCACACTGGGACACCTCCCTCGGGCCTCAAAGCCAGGTTTACAGGCTCTTTCAGAAGGCCAAAAGTGGCGGTGGATCCCACCTCAAGGGACATGATATTCCAGAGGGGGGGAGAAAAGGCTGTTCTCCCTAACCCTGCCGGTTGGAATTCCCTGCTGATGGGGTCCACAGCATGCCCCTTCAGCCAGAGTGGGTGGGGTGGGCCAATCCCACTGGGGTGAGACCATTCCTCAGGACCCATGCCATAAAGAGCTTACACTCGCCACATAGTCTGACCTTTGGGCCATTAGCAACACAAAAGTCCCAAATTTTGTGGCTTTTCCTTTAGCACAATTCTTCAGATGGGTAAAAGGGAGCTGCTGAAATATATGCTATTCCACCCGGGGGGCACCCACTGCGAAGTCCTGCCTTCAAAAAGGTGGCATACACACCGAATATTTGCGAAAAGAAAGGCCTGGCAAATGGGGCACGTAGAGAGTCGTAAAATAGGCATCTTCCCGCTGATTCACCAATTCCAAATTCATTTCTAGCGGATGGTGAGGAGATACAACCAGTTCCTTAGATCTATTGTACAGGAGAAGACGGGGTTAATGCTATTCCGTTCCCAATTTTGATAAATATACAGAAAACAGAATCAAATACAGAATAACAGAGTTGGAAGGGACCTTGGAGATCTTCTAGTCCAGTGGTGGCGAACCTAGGGCACACGTGCCAGAGGCAGCACTCAGAGCCCTCTCTTTGGGCACGCGCGCCATGCCCCAGAGATGGCAACCGTCCCTCTTCAACCAGCCACCTGCTAACTTGCCGAGGTCCCACGTGGCCAGATGCATCCCAGCACGGCTGGTTTCCCTCCCCCTCGTCTCATCCCTCCCGGCCTTGCATGCTCTCCTTTTCCCGGGCACGACCCACTGCATCGCCTCCTCAGCTGTCGGCTGGCCGTCCAGCTCAGAGGTGGCTTCTCTGAACTGCTGGTGGCAGGCTGCGGAGCCCCAGAGTGTACCGGTCGAGGGACTGGCAGGCTGTGGCTGCTGACGGACACTGTCGGCCCCCATGTGCTCACTGGCCTCTGTGTGCGGGGCCCGATGGTGTCAGGCAGCAGCCGTCCTGGCCCCTGCCTTGCCTTGTGACAATGGCACCCCTGCCCTGCCTCACCTTGCCTCGCCTCACCCCGCAGGATGAGCCTCCTGCCCACCGCCCTACCTGCCAGCAACCCCCTGGATCTCCCCCAACCCTGCCCGGCCCCCACAGGTGCAACATTGAGGTGACCACGCCCACCTTGGCCACACCCACCCAGTCTGCCATAACTACCACAGCCATGCCCATCCAGTCGGCCACGCCCACCTGGCACCCGGCGATAAATAAGTGGGTTTTGGGTTGCAGTTTGGGCACTCGGTCTCTAAAAGGTTTGCCACCACTGTTCTAGTCCAACCCCGTGCTCCAGCAGGAGACCTATAGCATTCTGAACAAATGGCTGCCCAATCTCGTCTTATATGGTTTTACCAGTACAATATAAAGCAAAGTACAATACAGTGCAATATAAAGCAAAGAACTTTGTTCTTGATGCTATCCTTCTGTTGATACAGATCTGGCAAACTTGCTAAGTAGCCACAAGAGTGTTTACACAATGCAATTTCACCCTGGACCCTTTAGAACTGCAGAAAATGGGGTAGAAAAGAAGCTAGGGATTTCTGAAAGATCATTTATTCAACTCCAGCAGCCTAAAAACTTGAGGATTCTTCCTTGTAGCCATGTTTGTAACCTGTAGGCTTCACTCAGCTTCATTCAGCTTCACAATACATTTCAACACCTTACAAAACTAAATATAAGGATTATTAGAACAGATAGTCCTCACTTAACAGTCACAACTGAACCCAGAAAGTTTGATCGTAAATCTTTGCGATCCTTAAGTGGATCACCATATGACTTGACATGATTTTATGACCTTTTTTACAACGAGACTCGCTTTAGTCATTAAGCTAATTATCTGGTCAATAAGCAGATCCATGCTCCCAAATGGGTGCTTTTTGTATCAGAAACTGGAAAAAAAAAACCTCCCCGCAAATCACATTCACAGAACCATGGGATTATGCTGCAACCAGTCATAAATAGGAACTGCTCGTCAAATGCCTGACATGAGATCACATGATTGCAAGGGGTGGGTTGTAAGTAACTTTCTGGGATCCATTTTAAGTTTGAACAGTCATTAAGCAGCTGGAGGTTCAGTGAGGACTACCTATATTTAAAACCAGACTACATACATGTGGGTTAGTGTTGCCGAAATGGAAACCCTGCTGTTCCTGAACAGCTTCTGATTTTTCTCATATTTTTGAAAGAAAAGTGACTGATGGTATCAAGGAATTTATACTTACCCTGAAGAATGGAAGGTAATGTTCAGGTCAGCCACACAGACATCATCTGTTCCACAGTTCTTGTCAAAAGGAATCTGTTGTATTGGATAAGATAGGAAATATTTCCATGTGTCCAGTGTAATACCTTACCCTGCTGAAATTTGCCAGATTGAGGCCCACTTCCTGGTTCCTTCCCAGTTGGCTTTAAGCTGGTACATCCCACCTATCCCCATCCTAGGGACATCAGTTGTCCCTGACTGCTGAAATTCAAGTTCACTCAGAACAATGTCATTTCCTGCATTCCCAGTTCTTCCACAAGACACTAAGCACATCTATCTTTGTGGCTAAATCTGTGGGGTCCTTAGTGCTCTCTGAGCTTGGTTGTTATAATAATAATAATAATAATAATAATAATAATAATAATAATAATAATAATAATAATAATAATAATAATAATAATAATAATAATAATAATAATAATAATAATAAAAAAAAATAAAAATAAAAAATAAAAAATAAAAAAATAAATGTAGTCTGGAGCTGCAGCAGGGAGGGGCTCTTTCCCAGAGGCCAATCACAGAGTATATCTATAGCAGTGGTGCAGAGCCCTCTCTGTGGGCACGCGCGCCGTTGCCCCAGCCCCGCCTCCCCCCGTGGGCCCCTCCTCACCAGCAGGACCCCCGGAGGAGAGTCGCCCCCAGGCACGACCCGCACGGAACAGCATAGCCAAGGACATGGCAGCCGGGCAGCAGGGACAAGACTCTGCTCTCATGTCCTGTTGCATGCAGATGATGCTGCAGGGTACGGGCAGAGGGCGTAGCTGCCATGGCACTACAGGGCCACCTGGGCGATCTGCAGTGGGCTATGGAGGCGGTAGGTGGCCCTGTGGGCAGGCAGAGCAGGGGCAGGGGTGGAGCGGGGGCGAGGGGAGGGGCAGTTTTTGGGCACTCGGTGGCTGAGGAATTCTGGGAGCTGAAGTCCACAGGTCTTAAAGTTGTCAAGGTTGCAGACCCTGTTCTAGTGGCTTGCCCTGTCAGTGTCAGTGGGAGTGGTCTCTGTAGTTCCTTAATTGGGTTGTTGTGTGCTGTTAGCTTGTTTGGCAGTTCCTCGATCAGGGTATTGTTTGCGTCTCGATAGTTGGTCTAATGTTAATCTGTTAGCCAAACAAGCTAACAAGTAGACAACAGCCCGATCAAGGAACCACACCAAGACCGTTCCCGTCAACACTGACAGAGCAAGCCACTGGTATGTAAACAGAGAGCAAACCCCACACCCCACTAGCACTGATGATGTTACCTACTTTGGTAATGAAATGTCTGCCAGAAAACAACCAAGCTCAGAGGACACCACAATTCAACCCTGATTTACAAATACTCTCTTCTATTGGTAGCTAAATCTGTTATTCCTGCCCCCCCCCACACATAAAGAGGTCTCACCTCCACCATTGTCCTATTGCTTAAAGGATTCAGAATCGGCCTGGGAGGTCCGCTCTTCAGCAATCCACCTTCCTCAAGGGAAAAATTCACCAGGAGTTTGATGGCTGACAAGTAATCCTCAATGCAATTCTGAAAGACAAAGGCAGGAGCTGCTTAAGCCAGGATTCCTGTACGATAATGTGATGGCTTGTAACCATCACATTAGCAATATCTGAGGGCAGACTAGCCAACCTTCTCAAGAAGATGCTAGTGCCTTCCTTGTTTCACCAACGCACAAAAGTCTAGAATCTATGAACAATGCAGGTAGTTCTCTACTTACCACCATTTGGTTTAGTGACCAAAGTTACAACAGCGCTGAAACAAGGGACTTGCAAATAGTCCTCAAATTTATGGCCATTGTGGCATGCCCGCCATCCCATGATTGTGATTCAGGCCCTTGGTGAATGACACGTATTTAACACACTTGCAGCATCTCACGGTTGTGCGATTGCCATTTGCAACCTTCCAGGCCGGCTTCCAGCAAACAAATTAATGGAAAAGCCGGCAGGGAAGGCTGCAAGTTCAGTCATGTGACGCCTCATTTAACAACTGCACCATTTAACAATGAATTCTTTGGTCCCCGTTGTGGTTGTAAGTCGAGGGCTACCTGTAGGTTTCATATTTGGAAGGAAGGTTACTTGCTGGAAATTCTTGTGTTTTTCATTTCACCCTTCCTCCTATAGATGTAACACTACCAGCTGTACCTTTAGCAACACAAGTAAGAGGTTTAAGAACGAGTCGTTCTGATTTACCGTGATATTAATTTCCTCCGATAGGCACACTGGCTTTAGAGAGATTTCTTCGGCCCCGTTTATAATATTCTTGCCATTCCTAAATTCTCCTCGGTACTTCACCCTGTCTGGGTCAATTTCCAGGCGAAACAAGAGTTTTGCAGACAGTTGTCCTGGAGGGAAGAAAATGGCCGATGTGTATAAGGCAGAGCAGAGACTCTGCAAGTCCTCTGTCTTTTTTAATGACTATCATAGCATATCTCTGGCTCCTGTTATATCAAAACTACAATTCCATCCCCTCACTCCCGTGCCTTCAAAAAAGAGTGAAAAGCCAGTAAACAGGAAGTAAACAGGAAGTTCTCATAAGTTTCCTTTTTCAGGTAGTTCGTAACTTCGAACAGTCTTTAACCAACCAATCATAAGTCAAGGACAACCTATACAAAACATGTTATGTTTGATGCTTGGTGAGGCATCCACGAGGCAGCAGGTGAACAATCAACTCTTTATTGCAGGTTTAAACAGAAGCCTGGTTAACTACTGCTCCACCTCTATTTATACATTCAGCAATAGGCAGCAGCCAATAGAATTCAAATATCCTTCCTGCTTAAACATAATGAGTCTGCAGACAGCAAGTCTGGCACTTAACTGACACAGTCTAAACATATTATAATGAATCTGCAGACAGCAAGTCTGGCACTTAACTGACAGTTTTTTCAACAATTCCAAGTAATTCACTTCAATACATTACAAAACCAATTAAAAACAATAAACATTTTTTAAATAAAAAGTGCTAAGGAAACAAACATTTTCTTTCCTTTTAGATAATTAAAGATAACATTGTGCTAAGGGGAAAAGTATTAGAAGGAATCATTACAGAAGATTCCCAAGGGGATTATTACAGGTAGTCCTCGACTTACAACAGTTCATTTAGCGACCATTCAAAGTTACAACACTGCTGAGAAAAGTGACATGACCATTTTTCACACTTGCCAGGGTTGCAGCATCCCCATGGTCACGTGATCAAAATTCAGACGCTTGGCGAGTCACATTTTTGACGGTTGCAGTGTCCCAAGATCATGTGATCACCTTTTGTGACAAACTGATCAGCAATGTCAGTGGGTAAACCAGATTCACTTAACAACCGTGTAACCAACTTAAGAACTGCCATAATTCACTTCACAACTGTAGCAAGAAAGGGTTGTAAAATGGAGCAAAACTCACTTAACAAACGTCTTCCTCAGTAACATACACTTTGGGCTCAGTTGTGGTCGTAAGTCAAGGACTATCTGTTTAAGCCAGGGGTCTCCAAATCTGGTGACTTTAAGACTTGTGGACTTCAGCTCCTAGAATTTCCTAGAATTCTGGGAGCTGAAGTCCACAAATCTTAAAAGTTTAGAGACACCTGATTTAAGCAATTGGAACCCATTCATAAAGCATGCCAAAGCCATTTGGTGCCCGAATAAAAAACTACTTTAAAAAAGAAGCAACACTGAAAGCATTGAATGAAAGACATTGTTGTTGTTAGTTGCGAAGTCGTGTCTGACCCATCGCGACCCCATGGACAACGTTCCTCCAGGCCTTCCTGTCCTCTACCATCTTCTGGAGTCCATTTAAGCTCACTCCTACTGCTTCAGCGACTCCATCCAGCCACCTCATTCTCTGTCGTCCCCTTCTTCTATTGCCCTCAATCTTTCCCAGCATCAGGCTCTTCTCCAGTGAGTCCTTCCTTCTCATTAGGTGGCCAAAGTACTTGAGTTTCAACTTCAGGATCTGGCCTTCTAAAGAGCAGTCGGGGTTGATCTCTTCTAGGACTGACTGATTTGAACGCCTTGCAGTCCAAGGTACTCGCAGGAGTTCTTCTCCAGCACCGTAGTTCAAAGGCCTCAATTCTTTGGCGCTCAGCCTTTCTTATGGTCCAACTTTCACAGCCGTACATTGCAACTGGGAAAGACATAGCCGAGTCCAAAGCCTTGGTAGTGCTTTGCTAGCCTAACACCACCATGCCATTTTAAGTAAAAAATAAAAATAAAAATGAAGACTATAACAGGACCCAAACACGGAAAACACTCAAATGTACTGGACTGTCTGATTCTATATTTGGGTTCTCTTTTAAGTTGGCAATTTCATAGGAAAGCAACTAGCACCAAAGAAACCATGGTATGTTTTGCCTTCCCCCCCATATCACTTGCTGTGCAACTGATTGTGAATGCTGGATTCTTCTTTGGATTAGGATCAGGATCATCCCACAGATGCCTCACCTGTGTAACTCTTGGTGGCAAAGCTGTTATCGAAGCAGATCCTGAGTTTCAAATTTACATTTTGCCAGGATTTGCTATGCCCGGCGCATTCAACATCTTTCACTGGAATTTCCTTGGGCTCGAAAGTCACTTGCGTAGCCACGTTAACAATTGGTCTGGATCTGCAAGTGCCAGAAAACAAAAATAAATAATCTACTAGTCCCCGTGGATCAAACCTTCTACATTTAGGTGAGGAGGGAAGGAGGTACCACTGTTTATTACAGAAGAGAAAGAAATGTAGGCGTTTAAAATAGTAGATTCCATGGGAAGGAAAAAGCACCGTGTTTATGCAATTAAACAATTACGAGGTAGTTTTAGACTTACAACCATTTGTTTAGTAGCTAATCAAAGTTACAATGGCCCTGAATAATAATAATAATAATAATAATAATAATAATAATAATAATAATAATAATAATAATAATAATAATAATAATAATAATAATAATTGTCGATAAAAAAGACAAAAAAGTCTGGATAGTGGACGTGGCAGTGCCTGGAGACAGCAAAATAGACGACAAAGAATTGGAAAAGATAACAAAATACAAAGACCTACAAATAGAAATAGAAAGACTGTGGCAAAAGTAAGCAAGGGTAGTACCAATAGTAATAGGCGCCTTGGGTGCAATCCCAAAACAACTGGAGCACCACTTGATCACCATTGGCATTGACAAATTCGCCATTAGTCAATTGCAAAAGGTGGCCTTACTAGGAGCTGCTTCCATCCTGCGACGATATCTATAATACCATCAAACATCCACATCTGCCCATCCCAGGTCCTTGGGAAGGACTTGATAGGTAGACAAAAATGCCAAATCCAGTCTGAACATCTGGCTGACTGTGCGATGATCCATAATAATAATAATAATAATAATAGTTGGAAGGGACCTTGGAGGTCATCTAGTCCAACCCCCTGCTCAGGCTTATGACCATAAAATGACTTATGACCAGCTTTCACGTGACCGTTGCAACATCTCCTCAGTCACATGATCAAAATCCAGATGCTTGGCAACTGGTTCATATTTATGACGGTCGCAGTGTGTCCCGGGGTCAGGCGATCACTTTTTGTGACCTTCTGACAAGCAGAGTCAATGGGGAAAGCCAGATTCCTTTAACAACTATATTGCTATGGCTGAAGACTGCAGTGATTCACTTAACAACTCTGGTAAGAAAGATCATAAAATGGGGCAAAACCCAGTTAACAAATGTCTCACTTAACAGCATACGTTTTGGGCTCAGTTGTGGTCATACGTCAACGACTACCTGTAATTATAATTGAATTTAAGAAATAATTTTCCAGCTCAGACAGACTTTTATTTTCCTAAAATCCAGAGATTTTATTTCCAATAATTTACTCCTCCCCATCTCCACCAATTAGAGAAAGATCAGTCACCTTTTGCAAAAGTAAGACTGTTGTGTTTTCTCTTTTTCCACAACTAATTATCATTAACAAGGGTCAAGAGCAGGGGTGTCAAACTCAATTTCATTGAGGGCTGGGTGAGTGTGGCCAGGATGGGTGTGGCCTACTGGGTGGGCATGGATGGAGTGGGTGTGGCCTACTGGGTGGGCATGGCCAGCTCTACATCGTTCACGTCAAGGGTGCCTGTGGGGGCCTGGGCAGGAGTGGGACAGATCTGAGGGTCTCTTGCAGAAGGGGGTGGGACCGGGGCAAGCGCCAAGGCATGGTCCATTTCTTCATTCCTCACAAAGGGTGACACCTCCCCAGCATGCACCCAGGGGGCGGGGGCGATGTGGCAGGGGCTGGTTCTTCACTGTTTCTAGACAGCCTTGTGGAGCTAAGACTGAATGCGTTTCAGCATAGATGGCCACCACAAAATTGTACATTGGCTCCCGGCTGGCCTGGGCCAGGGCCAAGGCCGCGGGGGCCGTTCCCTCACTGTTTCCAGGATGGCTTCGCGGGCCACATGAAACCACTTCGCGGGCCACATCCGGCCCCCGGGCCTTTTGTTTGACATGTCTGGTCAAGAGTTTCTCTTTATTCTGCCTCTCATCTTTAATTCCACTTTCGAAACAAAGAGAAAGAAGCGAAATCAAACTGTTTCTCTTTCTCACGATGTATAATATCTAGCGTAAATTTCAAATTCCTTATCCTCACTATTTAAATGAAAAGTCTATATTTTATTTATTATTTTCCATGATTCTGCTGAAGCCTCGAGAAAGGAAAAAAACAACCTTTCAAATACGTAAAGCCTATTTTTCTTTCTTTTATAGTACCTTTTGAAGGTAACAACAAGTGAATTGCTTTCTACAAGTTGGGAAATTTTGATTCTGAGGTTCGTTTAAATGTAATCCTTTCTCAAGTTTGTTTTATTGCTAGAGGAAATAAAAACTCTCCCAATAAATTCCTAGTTTGAGAAATAGTGGAAACTGAAAATATCATTATGTGTCCTGCAACTGCTCTTTCCTTTACTTTCTGGTCTTTCTTTCACTTCCTGAAGTTTTATGGCCTCACCTGGGACAACCCAAGAATATAAACTCTCAGTCACTTACTGGAGTACCATCACCTTTCCCAAGGCTCCCACCACAATGCTGGTGAGGCCATCTCCACCGAGGTCTGTCTTTCCATGGATGGACTGTCCAAAGTATCTCAGACCAGGAGAAACGCTGGCTCCAGTAATTCTCTGTAGAAGATAAATGCAGTTGACTTAACTAGAAGTAAAGTTCCAGACTGGAAGAGTCTTTAGACCAATGATGGCGAACCGTTTAGAGACCGAGTGCCCCAAAACTGGCCTCGCCCCTGCTTCACCCCCTGCCCCCCCGCTCCGCCCCCCCATCCCCTGTGCCGCCTGCCCGCAGGGCCACTCACCACCTCCAGGGCCCGCCGCAGATTGCCCAGGCAGCCCAGCAGCACTATGGCAGTCACGCCCTCTGCCCGCGCCCTGCAGCATCAACTGTGCACAATGGGATGTGAGGGCAGAGTCTTGTCTACGCTGCCTGGCTGCCATGTCCTTGGCTGCGCTGCTCCACGTGGGCCACGCTCAGGGGCGACTCTCCTTCAGGGGAGCTGCTGGAGAGGAGGGAGTCGTGGGGGGAGGCGAGGCTGGGGCAACGGCACGTGTGCCCACAGAGAGGGCTCCGAGTGCCGCCTCTGGGACCCGTGCCATAGGTTCGCCACCACTGCTTTTGACTGATTCTTTCAGAAGGTTGGTGCTTCAAAAACTAATCTGTTAGACTACGTTTTACAGTTTCTGTTGCCATATTTTAATATATTTTATTACTTTCTTGGAATAACAATAGACGGCCATTCCAAAGTTGTTGTTTTTTTAAAAATAAAGTCATCCTTCCCAAGCTTGAAGTCAATGGTCTTCTTCCATTTGTAATGCTCCTCCTACTATTATCACCCCCAGCATTTAATATTCTTTTTTCCTTATTACAAAAAAAATCTATTAAGGAGGGAGTGACAGAACACATGCAGAATTTCTTTGGTCAATCATGTTGGCGCTGTCCATTCAAAGATATAACTTTTGACAGACAGAAGAAACCTTGTAAACCAGGGGTGTCCAATCTTGGTAACTTTAAGACTTGTGGACTTCAATTCCCAGAATTCACGTTGACTAGGGAGTACTGGAAGTTGAAGTCCACAGCTCTTAAAGTTGCCAAGGTTGGATACCCCTGTTGCAGATTATCAATCCTCTAGGACAGGGGTGTCAAACTGCCGGCCCGCAGGCCAGATGTGTCATGGCGAAACCGCGCCCATCCCAGTGCCAGTAATGACAAAAAAGTCGTGATACATCGCAACACATCATGTGACGTTGCAAGTTTGACACCCTTGATCTAAGAGTTAGTTCTAATGTTCTCCCAACCCAAGATTGACTTTCAAAATGTGAACTGAATGTGCCAGAGTTGCTCTGAGCACCTCTTATCCTGAACACATCTAATTGATGGTGATTTGCATAGAAATGTTCAGGGCAGGCTCTTGGCTAGTTAAGTGCCCTGGGCTCATAGGATCCTTAGTACTTCTTTTACAAGTAAAATTTCTTGTTTCTTATATCCTTCAGACTGCGTTCCGCTCTTGGTTACTGTGGGAAGTCAGAGCCTCAGAGAAGGAAATATTAAAAGGGCAGAAAAATATATTTCCTCAAAAGTATTTTAAAAACCAGAAACCAACTTTGGCTCCAAATCTATCTCTCTGGCCCAAGCAAGACCTAGCCCCATACAAATGCAGATATAAAACCATCAGAAAGTTGAAGCCAGAGCAATCAAGAAGACAAAGAGAAAATCTGCATGCCCCACCCAA
>NW_015388933.1:0-77205 GCF_001527695.2 Protobothrops mucrosquamatus
GGCGTGGCTATCTCAGACTTAGTCTTATTGGGTACAAGGGACTTCAGGAAACCCAATCATGTGGATTATCCATCATCATGCTGAGAAAAGGCGTTCAGGTAAGACCAACGCCCCTTTTATTTGTCTGGAAATTGAGGTGTAATTCAATTTGTAGTGAAAATGTACAGTAGGGGAAAATGTAGATGTGGATCCACTGTATGATGGACTAGTAGATTGTGATTGTTTCCCCATTTGTCTTGTCTACAGTTGGAAAAAACATATGATCATCTTGCTTTCTAAAGTATTTCACAGCCTATTTGCACCAGGATATGATGTCCATGTAGGACTGATGTAGTTTTGACTGCCTCAGTCTGATGATGTGATTCACTTGGAATCTCACTTTTATTGTAATATTAACAAATCTAATGAACTGTGGAGATTCCCCTGTGAATTGAAAGGGCCATTAATTGGAGGAGGAGGAGAAGGAGGAGAAGGATGATGATGATGATGATGATGATGATCATCATCATCATCATCATCATCATCATCATCATCAATATCATCATCATCCAGAGAAGTACAAAATATTTTATGCAAGAACTGTGTAGAAACTAGCTTTTTTTTTAATCTTTTCCACTGTTGAAAGTAATTGCTTTATTAGTAGAGATGGAAGCGCTTCTTTAAAAGATTGAAAGAGAAGTATACAATTAAATATAAACCCATTTATCAATTCTTTATATATATAAAAATAAGAATACAATAACCCCTCCCTTAAAAATCCACATCTATATCCATTCATCTTTCATATGGTGTTAATAGGGGGAAAAGGTAAGGGGGTGATGGATTCCTTTCACTAGCGATGTTGTCTGTTTTATGTTATGTAGATATTTGATAAAATATCTGCCCCATATGTTACAGTATTGTAGTATCGGATGGGGAATTCTAGGATTCCACATATCTTAAAGTTCTCAAGGCTGAAAATCCCTAAAGTTGCCTGGACTCTGAAGCTGAAAGAGAGCAGGATGGCTAGTACTAAGATGGAAAACTCAATATTTGAGGACTATAAGTTAGACTGGGAAAATGAAAAATATCACAGAAAAAAAAAACCTGTAAAAATCTACACCTGCACTCGTGCTCCCAAAATAACGTGGTTAAGTCTATGTAGTCCACCAGCATTGAGCTCAGTTCAAATCTGTTTCATTACAATTTTGCTTCAAGCTAGTTGTGTATGAATGAAATTCTTTAAGGGGACAGGGAAAAGAAATCAAAAGCTCTATCCCAATATGAGCGAGGGGGGACTGATTAACTCCCCCCATCCCAATACACATAAATCTTCATAGGGGACTTCATTTTTCAGGCTGGAGTGCAAATCTAACAATATTTCAGAGCAATCCTAATCAATGGGCATATAATTTCCCTGAACTGCAGATGTGGTCTTGCTTTTACAGAGGTATTGATTGATTGAGGGAGGGAGGGATGTCTAATCTTATAAAGAAATATATGGCTGACAGCACCTGCACACAGTCAGTATT
Source organism: Protobothrops mucrosquamatus (assembly GCF_001527695.2). Lineage (NCBI taxonomy): Eukaryota > Metazoa > Chordata > Lepidosauria > Squamata > Viperidae > Protobothrops > Protobothrops mucrosquamatus. Next base: position 1,512 of record NW_015388933.1, read on the forward strand.
GTTTTGTTTACTAGCTGTTCCATAATATTTCTCCTCGTTGCAAAAGCTGAAAGAAAATTAACAAATCATTTTGTCTGACAATTTCTTCAGAAGTTGGGATAGAACATGTTTTAGCTTTCTGTCAACTTCTATAAATAGAAAACCTATCAAAAAGTTGAAGTTCCAATAAAGGTTTGATATTTCTCTTATAAACAGGTAGCAGAAGCTGAATGGTGGCAGAAACTGAGAACAATGATATTTTTCCTATAATAATTTTTTTTAAAAAAATTAAAGGGCACATTGGAATAGACAAAACTTGCATCAGAGGCCACTCACAGTTGAATTCTTGAATGATTTAGAGAGCAAACTATAAAAGCTGTATATATTTAGGTGCCAAGTTTATTGCATTTGATTTATGCCTGTTTTTTGGCATGGTGTACTGCACATCAAAATCAACTGTGAAATTATGTTAAACCCAAATATTGTCAGTTAAACCTGAATTCTATAGCAACTTTGTCAAACCGGGCACCTCCTTCTGCTACACCCTTCAGAATGTACTATTCAAGGACTATCTGCTCTTGGGAGGTACAATCACAATATATCTGGAGAGCATCAGGTTGAAGGAATATGCTAAAGACTTGGGGAAAAAAATAAGATGAAGGCATTTTACAAAGTTGGAGGAAGACAAGACAAACAACAATGGATGGAAACTAACCAAGGAGAGAAGCAACCTAGAACTAAGGAGGAATTTCCTGACAGTGAGAACAATTAACTAATGGAACAACTAGCCTCCAGAGGTTGTTAAGAAGAGACTGGATAGCCACTTGTCCGGAATGATATAGGGTCTCCCACTTGTGCAGGGGGTTGGACTAGAAGACCTCCAAGGTCCCTTCCACTTCTGTTATTCTGTTAAGTTCTTTATCCTTACTTACTGCATATTTACCCTGATGGGTTATTTATGTTGAAACAGGCAAAATACCAGGACCTCTGTTGCACAGTCATGTTAGTCATTTCATTTGAACTCAAAAAGCACCCATTTGGCTCCTTCTTTTTATGATTTTGTTTCTTTGCATAGTCTTATGGCTCACTATTTCTTTACACTCTCCCCCAGCCCTTTTCAGATAGATGGAAAGGAATGGGGAATCTTCCAGCATTTTAAAAGCAATTTATGTGCATTGAAGCATGAAAGTTAGAGCAGATTTTTTAAAACTTGGTTATTTCATAAGGAAAGAAGCAAAAATGATCATGCAAAGATCTGGAATAAAGAATCAATATTAGATGCTGCTTGTTGGCTCTGGCCAGCCGTGGGTGGTTTCACAGCTGCAAAGAACTAATTTGTTTCCTTGGCTGAGCTCTCCTTAATGTACAGAAAGCATAATCTCTGCTTTTGCATTTACTTTAAAGAGTTATTTCTTCAGAATCAGTGATGCCTTACTAGGGAAGGGAGCAGGACAGGAAAGGCAACAATTGTGGCCAAAATCATTACTTTCACCAATGCAGCTGAGAATTCAAAATGACAGCATCCTTCTCTTACAGTTTGCATACTTCACTAAAAAGCAAGCCATGCAGCTAATCCTGGAAATGTGCATTGAGTTGCGCTAAACTGTCATTACCAAGGATTAGACAAATGAGGGTAATTTACTTTAAGTACAACTTTAATAAAGGCACTAGTCCTTACTGACCTCTGCCACACGTTCCATTAACATGACAATGGAGGCAATGGAGGACCATTTTCATATCTTCAAAAAAATCATTTGTAATTTGTGTTTTCTGTTGGCTTTTTAATCCCTCAATTATTAGTCATTCCTAAGGTTAATCATATACTGTATGGTATGGGGCCAAGGATGATTACTATTCATCCTTCATGTTTTTCAGCTATAAAAATAGTGGCTGAAAAACATTGCAGATTTGCAATTTTGGTGGGTGTGGGCTGGTGTGCACCCACTTTTTTCCATCTCACCTGCAGGCCATTTTGCTTTATCTGCACAAAGCATGCCAGTTGTCATGGCAACTGTTTAAATCTGCAATTATATAATGTTTGGCATCTTTCTCCCCCCCCCCCCAAAAAAAAAGAATTCAGATGATATCTTCCACTTATCTGCATTATCTCCATTGCTGCTTCTACTTGTGACTACATGAAAAAAAATTCAGGAGAAAAACTGGGGAAAGCAGCAGAATTTCTCCATCTGGAAATATGCTTCCAATTCTTCCACGCCTCCTTTTTTTCTAATCTTTAATTTCTAATTTAATTGAGCCATTGCAGAGCCCAAGCTGTTAGAAAACAGGATAAAACTATCGCACTAGATAAACCCATTTTTTCCTTCCAAGAAATAACCATTAATCTCCTGGGAAAAATTAATGGATAAAGAGCATTTGTGTTGCTTGTCTGTTTGTTATATTTCTTAATGTTTTTAGAAAACACTATTTTCTAAGTAACCTTATAAATAGGTTTAATAAGGTAACAATTTTCAAATAATATATAGGAAAGACATCCCAATATAAAACAGGTAAATGTCAGTCACAAAAAAAAATAAAACAAATTCATACAGTAGAAGAGGATGTTAGTATCACATAATTATTGATATGTTGTTTAAAAGGTTGAAGAAAGTAATAGTATTGATAAAAGATTTGCCTGTTTCATAAAGAATTGAGAATAGGCAAATTCCTTTTAACAGGCACTTGGACAATCTTAACTGATTTTAAAATAGCAGAATAGAGACAGATCTCATTGGTCTTTAGTTAAGAAACCACTATGAAATCCCAAGAATGTGGGACTAGGTTGAGAAAAGTAGAGGGTAAAGGAGAAAGAGGAAGGAAAAAACCACCACAATGGTGATCCACTTCCATTTTGTTGCCAAGAAATCATCATAAATATGCCCATGTAGTAATCACAGATTGAGTTTAAAGGAAATACATGTTGTACATACATGTTGTTGTTGTTTTTTTAAAAAAACAAGACAGTGTTATCCAGGTTCTACATTTCTTTTGGAAAGCTTTACCAAGAAAATTACAAGGGCTTGTCCAGGCAGCCTCCAAGAATTAGATACAATTGAACGGAAGAAGAAAAAAATATGTATAGACTGTGTTAATCAGTTTAAATTTGAAATGACTGCAAATCAGGGAGAAGCAATCAGAGAACCAAATCTGAATGCAGGAAGGTAGGAAGCAAGGTGCAATGTAAGCTCCCCTTCTTAACAGATAGACCCTCAATTCTTGTATTATTGTCTTTATTGGGCAATTGCCTTAAGAATGAGTCTTCTTGGTTTGTTTGGTTCTCTGAATTGGTTTCATGGATGTGCAGTAGAATAACAAAAAAATAAGGCTTTTATCTCTTGTTTATTATAGCTGAAATTCTGAGTTTCAAGATAAAGCATTAGAGGTGTCTTTCATACAAAGATTCAAAGCTTCTTAGGTCAAGATACATTATGATATGTTGTCTATGGAGATTCTCAGTCATCCAGGTCTAGTTATCCCAAAGATGTTTTTTGGGATTCATTCCCTGCCATCCAGTCAGAGCTGAAGCCGAAGAAGCTTCTTGGATGAGAAGCGAAACGTCTTCAAAGAAAAACAAGAAAGTCCAGTTGCCTTGTGAAAAAGCATCTTTGGGATAACTATGATATGTTGTCTTCTCGATTTAGTAATGCCTGCACCCACATTTCCCACCCCTAGCGTTGAGGCTTTACCAACCCAGGCTTAAAGTAAGAAAGTACACCTCCCCTCTAGATGTGGACCACTGATTGATGCCACTCTTTTAATATATCTCCCTTACTTCAAAAACCTCTGTAGTTAATTGTGCTGCTTTTTCAAGAGCCTTTTTTTGTTATCATCAAGGAATATATAAGACTGTTTGTCACACATTCCATTCTGATAAGTGCTGATGATGGGTTTGAACTTTAATTTCACTGATTTCCCTACCGATGTGCCAATGTATGAAATTAGCCATATTATTTGAAATTAAAAATACCAACTTGTCTAGTGTTTACGTGCATTCTATGCTAAATTAGTATGTGATTAAATTGTTTTCTGTACTTTCATGGTGAAACCCTGGAGTGCTAGCTACTCTTTGCTCTGTTGGCTTTCCTTCTGGCCTTAAAGTCAGGCAACCTTGCAGCATTTGCTCTCCCACTATAATAGGATGTTGGGGTGATCTTGGGAGACGAGAGGAAGAGGCTACATTCAGATAAGAGGCGGCTTAACCCGCAGAAGGACTGGGGGAATGGGAAATGTCTCGGAAAAGATCCTCCCTTGTTTTTTGGACTGAAAATGTAAAATTAATGTCAGCCCTGTGAGGTAGTCCAGGCAAGAAGCACATTCAAAAGTACTAGCTCTAAATTTATTATAAGGTTACACTCAGTGCTTTTTTTGTAAAAAAAAAAAAAAAAGGTGCCGGAACTCACACATGTTATACAACCCGCCTTGCCTACCTTACAAGGTTCCATCCAAAAAAGGTGCCAGAACTCCGTTCTGGGCGTTCTATGACAAAAAAAAGCCCTGGTTACACTAACATAATCTTGGAAATCTTTAGGTAGATCTCTCCCCCTCCCCTTTATAGTCCAATAAATTAGGGAGGGTCCCTTCTGAGATTTGCCATACCCCCCACTGCTTCTGCCAGCTATGCTGCCTCTTATCTGATCGTGGTCCCATCTGCAGCTCTTCCTCCTGTTTCCCAAGGTCATTTCCACATACCATTACACCTACAAAGATTTTTATCTGGCAATATCATGCCATTACTATATGGAACAGACAAGGCCAATTCTAGACCTGTTTAAGAGGACAAGAAGTCTCCTTTTAAAATTCACTCTCAATATCAAACTGTTTAGAAAAATGTGAAAATATAGGCCCTACACACTCCAGGGAGGATCAGCTTCGTGTACTACATGGACTATTAGTTACCCATCTGTGCCTTATTCTCAGAAAATAAATCCCTCTTGGATTCCACTGACCAAGGCTCTGGGCTCTGCCTCTGAATTCTGTGAACTGCTTAGCTGTTTGATGAGTCATGTTTGGCTTATTTAACTGTTCTTTCCCTTTCTGCTCTTGCCGGAGCTTTTACATTTTCAGGAGTTGCCTTTAATAACATGGAGGACTTTATCAAGCAAATTGTTCCCCGTAGCACCTGGTATTGACCTTTTTTCATTGAAATTCCTTTAGGATGAAAATACATTTTTTATTATACAGCCTTACTGAATAATTCTAACATATTCATCAGCATACTGTTAGCAAATGCATTTCTTCTGGCTTGGAAAATATATTCTGGTTTTCTTGGCAAAAACAATGGTGTTCTTTATATGGTTTGTGTAATTTATCCATCACCTCCATCCAAACAAGTTTTAGTATTTGCATGCAAATACTAAAATATAGATTACAAAGTAATAATGATAATAATTATAATATAAAATTCATAATTAACCCCAGAGGGTTTCATATTATGGAGGCCTTCCAGAATAGCCAATATTGTTAGCTTCTGAAAGCATGAGAGTGGAAGCCATCTTCATGCTAAGGAGCAAGAAGGAGGAGAATCCATACAAAGAAAACACACTATAATGTTCTTTTTCACCATTTACCTCCCAACAGTAGGGGACTTTCAAGCATTCTCCAGTCTCAGCCAGGGGACAGGCCTACTTAGAAAAGGCAGTCTGTGATCCATATTGGGCTTTAAAATAGAGGCCAGTATCCTGAAAACAACCAGGTGATTTACTCCTAAGGCTAAAGCAAAATTATTATTGTTGTATCCAAAATGGATCCTAGCCTGGCGCCAAAGCCAATAAAGACCACCAGACTCAAGGAATGGCATTTTCAGCTTCTTTTATTGGAATACTCCAGCAAAAGGGTCTCAGCAGCTAATAGAGTCAAGACTTTGAACAATGCACAAGCACAAATTTTATACAGTTATGATTAAGGAAATTAATGCCCTAAGAATCACACATGGATTCCTTGATTCATGTTTCTTTTGATTGAATTCTTCTACTTTACCCTCCTTCATATATCGCATGTTTATGTTAATAAGCTTTCTTATCAAAAGATATGTCTTTTACTATTAGAATAAACTAGAGGTTACCAAAATTTATATATCTATGTGTCTTAGCTAGCATCCTTCTAGTATGTCCTTCTAACTTGTAACTTTCTTGTTGCTAGGCAGTAGTGTCCCACCATTTGTTACACTCATCTTTTTGTGTCAGCAATTCCCTTAACAAACTTTCCTAATTCCAACCTGAGTCCTTCATTATCAATAGCAGTGAATCCCCACCTAAAAATATTTATAGTATGATGGTTGTAAAAGTTGGATCTTCCATAGCAGTCATTGATATTTTCCAAGTTTAACTATCTGCTAAATTTTCCTCTATGTGCAAAATTGCAGAATGATCCACAGTAGGAGGTAGCAGGACTCTACTATCATGAGCCACAGCAAATAAATGATAAAATGAAAATGCAAACAAAAGTAGCAAAACATTGCTCCAAAAAAAGTTGGTAGAGCCATTTTTCAATGGGTAAACTAAAAGTTTAATAATTAATGGAATCTGGTGGCATCGAAACATTTATACCCATTTCTTCCACATCCTTCAAATTTTACCATTTTCCAAAAAGTATGGAGAGTTTTCTAAACATGGACTTTCAGTTGAGAAAAGAGTAAGGTGATCTGGCGTTACTTTTTGCAATCCTCCTCAAGTGGATCCCATTCTCTACGGTTGAGTTCACACATTCCAAACTTGGATTTCTTTTTTATAGACACTGCTGAGCTCTGTCATTTTGATTTTTCACAATGCTTGCCAAAGGGCCTTGTGGAATTAAAACAAAACATCATATGTATGGTATTTGTTGGGGATAGCTGAATGTTGGAAAATAATCCTATTAGGCCTTAGGATGGGATTCAGCACAGCTGTGCAGTGATGACTCTCAAGACTTGATATTCAGAAATTTAGCAATATCCATTTTGAAATTCATGCATTTTCCAAGAAACATATATATATCCACAGCCTTAATGCTGGTAACAGAAGCAAGGTATACATAAGAATTTTTTAAATGTCAAAGAATACAGACTTCTGCTTACTCACAGCACACATGAAAACCAGAACAATATGGCTTGTGTACATGAAATAATCAGGACAGTAAATATTTAGAACAGAAAATCATGGTGAATGTAAAACAAGAAAATGCCATGAGGATAAACATTCTTCAGATAAAAAGCCTTCACTTTGCCAGACAAACTTACAGCTATATATACTTTTCCAGGAACTTCTAGCCAATAGCAAAAAGCTTATTATTATTCCAAGTAAAGTTATTACATTATTATGATTAAATCAGAATAAATACATGGCCATATAAATGAATGCATTTTATATATATTAAAGAAGAACTGAAAAATGTTTTATAGCCCTGATTTATAGCAACGCCTTTAGAGTGATGGTTTTATTTTTGCAGTTAGAATTTTCATTAGCAGGACCTAGTGGTTCTTGACATTCTAGCTGTGATTGCAGTTTCCTGTATGTCTACTTTTAGAAGACTTTGCAAAAAATGAAAGATCCTTAGTATTTTGATTACATGAAGCTTAATCCTATCCTTGAGCGGGTTGGGTTGATAACCAAAGGCCATATCAGCATTTCAATAGTTTAATTTTAGGAGAAGACCACAAGGCTATTGCACCCCTTTTCAGAAATGATACCACAAGCATGAAAATGAAGCTCAACAGGACATACTTTGAACACAAAACAAACCAGTTCACTCTCTACAATTTCTCAGTTGGCTGAGACATATTTGTAACAGAACCATTCTCAGCTCTTCATGTCATGCAAAAAATAATTCTGCATTTTTTAGTTTGACTAAAGAGAATTTGCTTTTCAAACATGTTTCAGAGAAGAAAATTTTCATGGATAGAGTGGAGGGCTCGTACATTGATTGGCACTGACTATTCCCATGACCCAAATAACCTATTAATTTCCTCTTCCAGTGGGGAATAAAAACAAGAACAGTCATAGAGGAAATGGGTCTAGAGAGTTACCCCTGTGGTCTGTAGTTCCCATAACACAGATGATTAGGAAGAATGAGTTTAATCCTATGGATCTCTTCAAAGCATAGTCTGTTTACTCACTGGCAGATGGATTATCTGCCCTGTTCAATGTCCCATCACCAGAACAGAGAGACAGCCATTTTCTGGAGGTCATAAACAGATGGACAGTAGTACCCTGTTCCCCTTCAAAACTATTTCTGAGCTCATTTCCATACAGCAAGTCCTTGACTTATAACCGTTCATTTAGTGACTGTTCAAAGTTACAGCATATCTGAAAAAAGTGACTTATGACCATTTTTCACACTTACAACTGTTGCAGCATCCTCATGGTTTTGTGATTAAAATTCAGACAGTTGACAACTGACTCATATTTATAATGGTTGCAGTGTCCCAGGACGATCCTTTTGCAATCTTCTGACAAACAAAGTCAATAGGGAAACGACATTCACTTAACAACCAAGTTACTAATTTAACAACTACAGTGATTCACTTAACAACTGTGGGGGAAAAAAGCTCTTAAAATGGGGCAAAACTCACTTAACAAATGTCTCATTTAGCAAGATAAATTTTTAGCAAGATAAATTTTGAGCTCAATTGTGCTCGTGAGTTGAGGACTATCTGTACCCCATTTTGGAAATACATTTTCCCTTGTATGTTCCCCAAATGCTCATTTTATCCCAATGCTCTTTGGGATAAAATACTTCAGTTTGTTTCAGACTAGCAATTCATTCACCAGTTTGCAGAAGAAGGATGGCCCCTACAATGGAGCCAATCCATATTATTGCAGCCTAATAGGATTTATACCAGTGTTTTTCGAACTTGCAACTCTAAGATGTGTGGACATGCTAGCTGGGGAATTCTGGGGGTTGAAGTCTACTAATCTTAAAGTTGTCATGTTTGAAAAACACTGTTCTGTACTGTAGGAAAAATTTCTCTTACAAATTTCCCTAGGAGTTTATTCCAACTGGAGATTGGTGCACATTGCCACTGAAGCAGAAAATGATGATTATTACACAGAGGCAGCAGAAGCAGACCTAAAGAGGACATCGAGTACTACCCAAAGGTGCTTTTTCGAAAGGCAACTGGACTTTGTTTCTCCTTGAAAATGTTTTGCTTCTCATCCAAGAAGCATCTTCAGTTCTTATATAACTATAGAACTGATGAAGCTTCTTGGATAAGAAGCAAAATGTCTTCAAGAAAAAAAAGTCCAGTTGGCTTTTGAAAAAGCACCCGTGGGACAACCATGACATGACAACCATCACTCTGTGTTTGTATGTGTGTGTGGGAGAGAGAGAGAAAGAGAGAGGGAGACGGAGACGGAGACGGAGACGGAGAGACAGAGACAGAGACCCACCAGCAGAATCAAGCTAGGCCAGACATGTCAAACACAAGGCCCGGGGGCCGGATGCGGCCCGCAAAGTGGTTTCATGTGGCCCGCGAAGCCATCCTGGAAACAGTGAGGGAACGGCCCCCGCTGCCTTGGCCCTGGCCCAGGCCAGCCAGGAGCTAATGTACAATTTTGTGGTGGCCATCTTGGCACTTGCCCCGGTGGACCATGCCTTCGCACTTGCCCCGGTCCCACCCCCTTCTGCCAGAGACCCTCAGATCTGTCCCACTCCTGCCCAGGTCCCCATAAGCACCCTTGACGCGAATGATGTAGAACTGGCCACGCCCACCCAGTAGGCCACACCCACTCCGTCCATGCCCACTCAGTAGGCTGCACCCACTCTGGCCACACCCACCCGGGGCCCCCAGGGCAATCGCAATGCTGATGCAGCCCTCAGTGAAATTGAGTTTGAAACCCCTGAGCTAGGCATTTTCTCAATTTTTGATGTGCTGAACCAAAAAGTTTCACCATCACTGTTCTAGACAGTTACTTTATAAGATTATCTAATGCTGGCTTTGGTTCCCAGAGCCTGTTCTCATTTCCTAGTATCTTCTGCCATCCTATCAACGTTCCTTGGCTTTTTAAATGTTTTATGGCTGAGTCTGACAGTGTTATTATTTTGCCAAGTTCCTGGGAAAGTAATTAGGAAGATGGTGCTTTACCTACTTAACCATCACCACAGTTCCCTTTTCAATATCTCCCTTTAATAACAGGATGAAAAAACAAAATGCCTGTGATCTTTGAGAAGGTTAGATAGAGAAGGATAAGATAGAGAAGGTTGTAGTTCAAAACCCAGCATTTTTTGAAAAATACATTTTTCTTTTCTTGGCTAGATAGTTTTTCTTTCTCCTCTTCCTCCACCCCCCCAAAAAAAAGGTCCAGGATTTTTGCAGTCACTTAAAGTAAAAGGTATAATCTGAGCTCCTAGATATCTCATCCACTACTTGGGACACTGGAAAGCTGGGAGTAAAATCTTGGACTTTTTTTTACTTTTTCAAGAGCCCAGGGATAGAACTGTTTAAAGAAGAGAAAATGTGTAATTAAAATAAAATGTTTCTGCCACTTTTGAACTAGCAACCTTTGCTATAAAATATTATAACTAGTACGCTATTTTAGCAGTGCCAAGAAAAAAATTTATGGAGCCTATTACAATGTAATGTGGCAAAAAGGGAAGGTTTTTAAAACTACTTGTAATGCCTGGATGAATCTCTGTGTTGATATTTTAATCTTATATATAAATTTAAATTAGACTTGTATGTGAATATACTGTATATACATACATACTCACACATGGATACATACATAAAAACATATATATATATATCTCCATATCCATCTCCCCCTCCCTCCCTCCCTCCCTCCGTGTGTGTGTGTGTGTGTGTGTGTGTGTGTAAATAGGAAGAATATACTACAGGGATGGCAGAATTGCCAAATAACTTTCCTGAAAGAGAAAGGGAGAATTGTCCAAAGAGAGCTCATAGCAACATGCAATCTTGAATATATTGCAAGATGCTGCCAGTCATTTCTCAGCCCAGACAGGAATTTCTTAATTCAATTTAAAGTCAAGCTGGCATGAACATAGGATGGGAGCAGTTTATATGATAAATGTAGATTTAACTTGAGTCAGTGACTTGATTTTTAATGTGTCATCATGTACAAATCCCCACCTTATTGATCCAGTGCTGTAGGAATAGAGCAAGGCAGTTGCAAAGTAATCAAGGGATATGAGAGAGAAATGGTTCTTGTTTTTCATCATACTGTCATCTCTCCACTGAACTGCAGCCTCTCTGGATCTCTGTGCTTCATTTAAATCTCAAAACAATACCATTATGGAACTCATTCCATTAGGATATTTTCAGATTGGAAAGTCTGAGCAGCCAGAGATGGTGCATTATGATAGGATAGGCCAATGTATAATAACATCTCCAACCATTTCATATAATACAGTGTGCTCCAAATGCCACAAAGTCAGATTCAAAAGAAATTCTCAAGCGCGCTGAGAATAAAGTAGAGAAATGAAGCCTCTTTTACAGAAGAGGAAAAGTTTTGAGATATTGCAAGGTAGATTTCATCAAGACATTACCGTATTTTTCCGTCTATAAGACGCACCCTTGTATAAGATGCTCTGGCATGCGAGTTCCAAGCTTACAGCAAACAAAGTCAGCGCTAGGGGCAACTGCCTCCCAGTGCTCTAACTAGATGCCTCCCAGCCGGCCCCACCCCCCACCCACCTAACCAGCATCCAGCACGATGAGCGTGCATAGTCAGTTCACAGCAGCATCCTTCCAACCCTGGTAAACAAACCAGCATGAGCACCGGCATGACAGCAAGGCAAGAGAAGCGAAAGCAAGTTTTAAACTCCCCGCCATTTTTCCGTGCCAATCAGCTGTTTGGCGGAGTGCTGAACAGCTGAGCCGGAAAATCTGGAAGTTTGGCCAGTGGACGATTTTGCCCCCTCCCCCCCTCCCGTTAGTGGCAAGCCCACAGGGGCTTGACATCTGCACCAGGTGGCATGGCAGCGGCATGTAAAGAACCCACACAGGCATGCCCTGGGCTGCAGAGGTTACCATTATTTTTTCGTGTATAAGATGCTGCACTTGTATAAGATGCACCTGATTTTTGAACAGGATGTTTGCAGGAAAAAATAGTGTCTTATACACGGAAAAATACAGTATATAAGTACAGATAAGAGCAACAAAGATGATCAGGAGACTGGAGGCTAAAACATATAAGGAATGGTTGCTGGAATCAGGTATGTCTAGTTTAATGAAGAGAAGGACTAGGGGTGATATGATAGCAGTGTTCCAATATCTCAGTGGCTGCCACAAAGAAGAGGGAGTCAAGCTATTCTCCAAAGCATCTGAAGGCAGGACAAGAAGCAATGGGTGGAAACTAATCAAGGAGAGAAGCAACCTAGAACTAAGGAGAAATTTCCTGACAGTTAGAACAATTAATCAGTGGAATGACTTGAAGTTGTGGATCCTTCAATGCTTTAAGTTTTTAAGAAGAGATTGGACAACCATTTCTCTGAAGTGGTATAAGGTTTCCTGCCTGAGCAGGGGTTGGACTAGAAGACCTCCAAGGTATCTTCCAACTCTGTTATTCTGTTAATAATATTGAGCTAGAGAAACCAGTGGACTGACTATATAAGGAAATTTTCCAAATTCTTATATCTGTAAGGCAATTGGATAACTCAAATGGAATGTGTATATTCTTATGTCATCCTTGACATTCTTGTATTTAAAGATACTTCATTCTGATATTGAATAAAAATAATTTACTTTCTGGAAAACAATTATGGTACTCAAGTTTACAAATCCAAAAAGAATATATGTTAACAGTCAAATGATATGATTGGATTATGAGGTCACTTTAGAGGATTTATGTCTGAAGATACATTTTTAGTAACATATTAACTTTTTATGGTGACTATGGTGACAGGTCTGGATTTTAATTTAAAATGCATTTTTGTCATTTTTCTCTTATAGAAGGTCAATAGTAAAATTATAAACTGTTTAAAATGCATATAGACTAGTAAATTTTAAAATAAATAAAAGAATCATATCCAAAGAAGAATATCTGGTTGCAATCTTACAGTTAGGAACTTTCAGTGACCATCATACTATATATACCATACTGGGTTACGTTCATCCTCAAAAATCTAATTCCTACTGCCACTTGTCTTGATAAGACAATTTTCTGATGTAGTATTTTTTTCTCAATTATAGGACTCACTGAATACTTAGAAGCACATAACCCATTTCAGAATACTACACTATGCTGTCTTTTTGGCCACTGGAAAGATGATATTGTACTGATATTATGAAGTCTTATGATCCTCTTCTAAAGCAAGAGCTTATTGGATAGTGCACATTTCTTGGAGAAAGTATCAAGAGATTCTGAGTTGTTAAAATGATTATATTTTATTCAATTAATGTGATTGTGTGCTGCAGGATTACTGGTAAGAAGATTTCTCTAGGTTAGTCGCTGTATTAAATGTTTTGTAGGGACAGATTTCAGTTAGATATAAGCCAATGAGGCGTAATTAGGACTGTACACTGTTCCGGGCAGTTGTGAATACAAAACCTGTCTAGAGATCATTAAAGCAGATGCATCTGCTTTCAGGATCATGTAGCTGGAGTGGAAGCTTCTCCACCGCCTGGGAATTGGTGTGACTGCTTTAATAAGTTGTAGAGAATTGCTACATTTATGCTCCCGCCAATATCAAAGGACCTGTTTCAGATTGAACCTGAACCCTTATACAGCCTTGGTCTCAACAGTATTAAAAAAAAATGTTTAACTATGGATTTAGTGTTGTGACTGAAAGTAATCTCAGTTGTTTACAACTGAGGTGCACTCCAAATAAAATAAAATAAAATACAGAAGCCATATGATTAATTTGCCACATTATTAGGTCCATGGAGGACTTCTTCATGTTGGAACAAATGCTACTTATTAGTTTCATAATTAAGGCCATTCGTCTCTGAGTTTCAAAGCCTTCTTAATGTGCAGTTTAAGTCTGAAAGGCTGCTGCTTTAATGCAGAAATGTTTCATATGGTAATTTCACACTCTAGGAAGATTTTAATCCATATATTATTCAGCATTAGCCTTGTACATACTGGTTCAAAACAATAAAAGCACGATTGCGCCAAACATCAATAAAATATGAGTTATAGACTCATGAAAGAAGGAACCTACTGTACTGATTTATGGAGTTTCTCAATACCTGTGTTGCATAAAGAGCACTCTTGCTTTTGACATCTCAACAAGAACTTAAAATTCATGCAAAAGACTACCAAGACAATTTTACACTGCAAAAGTGTCTTCCACTGGCCTGAACAAAAACAAGAGGAGGGATTTTAATGGAGAGAAGTAAACAGTGGGGTACCACAAGACTCCGTCTTAGGCCAAGTACTCTTCAATATCTTCATAAATGACTTAGATGAGGGAATAGAAGGGGAACTCATCAGATTTTCAGATGGCACTAAACTTCAGGAATAGCCAACACCCCAGAAGACAAGTTCAGGATCTAAAAAGATCTTGACAAACTTGAACAATGGACCCTATCCAACAAAATGAACTTTAATGTGGAGAAAAGCAAAGTTTTACATTTAGGCAGGAAAAATCAAATGTGTAACTACAGATTAGGCGAGACTGGCTCAAAAACAGTAACTGTGAGAGGGATCTTGAAGTCTTAGTGGATAATCATTTGAATGTGAGCCAGCAATGTGCATCAGCAGCCAAAAAAGCTAATACAATCCTGGATTGTATAAACAGAAGCATAGAATCAAGATCACGCAAAGTATTAGTACCGTTCTATAAAACCCTAGTAAGACCATACCTGGAATACTGCAACTAGTTTTGGTCACCATACTACAAAAAAGATGTTGAGACTTTGGAACAACTTCAGAGAAGAGCAACTAAGATGATCAAAGGCCTGGAGACTAAAACATATGAAGAATGGCTGCAGGAATTGGGTTTGGCTAGTCTAAAGAAAAGAAGAAATAGGGGTGACATGATAGCAGTATTCCAGTATCTGAGACGCTGCCACAAAGAAGAGGGGGTCAAATTATTCTCCAAAGCACCAGAAGGCCAAGAAACAATGTTTGGAAACTGATCAAAGAGAGAAGCAACCTGGAATTAAGGAGAAACTTCCTAACAGTGAGGACAATTAGCCAGTGGAACAGAAATCGTGGGTGCTCCATCACTAGAGATTTTTAAGAGACTAGACAGTCACTTGTTTGAAATGGTATAGGTTCTCCTGCTTGAGCAGGGGGCTGGACTAGAAGAGCTTCATGGTCCCTTCCAGTTCTATTCTATTCTATATTACATACTGAGTTAAAAAGTCTGCCCTTAAGGACAGTGATCTTCCTTTGAGAGGCTATAAAGGAGGAAAAGATAGCAACTGCAGCATTTCAAGTTGAATCAAAATGCTGAAATCTCTCTTCCACTTTTCTCCTAAAAGCAGTGGGAAATCCATATTCAACCATTGTGTTCGGCGGCTCAAATCTCACTTGATTAAATATCCCCCTAGATGCCTGGGCATTTCTCTGTTTACATGTTTTGCAATTTGGAAGGTGTGTTTATAGTGGCTCATCAGTTTCAATGTGCTGCCCTTATTCAGATTATCTCTATCTCTCTCAACTTCCATATTCAAAATTCTATGCACAGCAATCTTTTTAGCTTCTTTTCCAGAGATAGTTGGACAAGAAATAGGGGGTCTAGAGTTCCTAATATTTGTGAGTTTGTGAGTTGTGCAATCCAAGTGGTCCATAATTGAGATTTTTCTCAATTGTTCTATCAGACACAATTTCGGAGGTCTGACAGTTTCCATAGTACTGATTTTGCACCAGTTCTATGCCCTACTTGTTATAGCAATGTTAAATGTTTTAAACCTCAAATGTCAGCTCCATATAAGAACATAGTGGTAATGTTGGCTTTGTATACCATAATAATTGGAGTTAAGGAAACTTGATAGCAGTAATTTATTTTAATTTTAGTAAAGAATGTATATGTCGCCTCACTCTGAGTGAGCTCCTTTGATGATGAGGGAGCCAAGATTCAGTCTCAGACAATTCCTAAATAAGAAGGCTTACCATCTATTGGCTTACCATCTAATAGCTATCTATGTCTGTGATGTTATTTTCTGAAAACCATGATTCTTTACTTTGATTTATTAATAATCATAGAATTATTATGACAGTAGTAGTCAAGTCTTCTTAACAATCCATGCAATACAACTTGTGAATATGATAACAGAACCATATTGTCGTCATATGTGTGTTGACTATCTTAGACCTTAGACTTGCTAGTACAGCAAGTTTTCAAGAATCACTATAGCAGGGTTTCAATCAAGACATCTGAAGGCCACTGTCATTAGATGTATGCTTCGACTGAAAATGCATGCAAAGCTAAGAGAAATTCATTTTACAAGATGCATGATGCAAGACACCATCAATGAGGTCTCCAACCATGAAATCATGCTGCTGACTGATTATCTGAATGCATAGTTGGCAAGGAAGGGCAAGCTAGCAAGGAGGAGAACATGCCATGGCCTACATGGATTCTCAGTCAAAAACAAATGAGAATAGAAAAAGCATGCTGTTTATTTGTAACATAAACACCCTGTATTTGAAACACCATTTTGCACATAAAACCATCCATAAGAAGACAGGGTGATCAAATGAAATCAACTAAGTCTGCATTAGTAAATAATAGAGATAAATTATTCTTGACATCATCATATTCAAGCACCAACTAAAGAGAAGGCAGCAGTCACACTAAGTCTGCCCTTTTGTTGTGGAAAAGCTGAACAATCATGCTGCTGCCAACCGATACAAAGGGAACCTGGAGAATCATTTTTAGCAACAGCAGCATTAAGTTGCCCTGAAAGATATGTGGATAGACAATCATATATTTTTTTCAAAACATTTGAATTGGTTCCCAGAATCCCTGGTTTAAGGCACAGAGATGGATTTCATTTTGATATGGATCTTTATTATTAATGTTGCTAATTTTATTCAATTCCTGTCCCCACTTTTCGGGACTACAAAAGTGATGGAGTATGTTGTACTTAATCCGTCTTGCCTATTAATAATTTACAGTATTTGGGGAAGGGGATATTGTCAGGTTGCATCCTTGGGGAAATCTCATAAACAACTACAGGGAAGAGCCCTTGTGTCATTTTGAAAATTATTTTGTATATTTCTTTTCAAAGCTTTTTGTATACTTTGTACAAGCTGATGACAAAAATGTAGGTCACTTTGAAGGTCTTGATTTCCAGCAAGGAACTGCTTCATTTAACATATGATGGGTGTAATTTTAGAGCAGGCTGACAGAATTTCAAAAGTAATTCATATTATAAAGCACCAGGAAAGACAATTTGACTTTAACTGATAGAATCTCAATTCAAAATACTATATTAAACACATAATGAGCCTGCTGTTTGGAGGGCTTCCATCTTGCCTTTTTCGTTTTTCATATTAGCTATTTGGATTAATATAAATTGAGTACCTATTATTGCGGTCAAAATGGAGTGGTGAAACATGTGTATTTATTTCATCTTTCTCATCTGTTAGTCCTCAAGACTATGGATGATGATGCTGTTCCATTTTATCTGCACTATAACAGAATTAGCATAAGACCATTCATTTACTTACCAGTCGGCTTCCATGGCTGAACAAAGAGATGAATTCAATATCTCTGATCCACGATGACCATATTATGTTGCTATTGTGCCAAACATTTATTTGGCATTTAAATAAAACCATTCCCATTAGGTGTGATGGGCAGAAATGCCATTTAATTCCTTCCAATAGAGAACCAGAACCATTTCTGGTTAGGGTGGAGAAATTCTAATGTTTCTGTCAGTAACAGAAACTTGCTGTGGGAGAAGGTCTTTAAGTGGTTTTCAGCTTTCTTGGCTCCCCATATATCAGTTAAATTCCTCAAACTGTCATTCCTTCTATGGGACATTTTTTCAAATACGGATTAACAGCACCTTCAGTCATCTTGCAGCAGTAAAATACTGTAAACAAAAAAGAAAAGAAAAAAAAACTTCTCCTTTCAAAACTAAAATGCTAGGAAAATAGTGAAGGAAAGGGTTTTTTTTTTTTAAACAGGCAAAAATATTCCTGGGAACTTGAAAGACAGACACAGTGTCTCTATATTGTACAGTACTTTCAAAACCCCTTATCTAAAATTGATTACTGTATGCCATAATAAATTGTGAAAATCTCAAGTGCAAATATCAGGTAGCGTCTGGCCTAGCAAAACAGTGACTTCATTAAGCTGATGCAGATACAGTATTCCATATAAAAATTGAACAATGCCATAGTTCAGAAATAATAGTTCCCTATTCCTATAACAAGTGTTGGAACAGGTGTCTGACAGCTTTAGTTAGAAGACTCTCAGGTAGCAAAACTAGAATGCATCCTCTGGGTGTAAGGAAGATGGAAAATCATATGCTCTTTGAAAGAAAATAATATATCCTATAAAGTGTTTTGCTCTCTACCAAATGAGTTGTAGTTCGTCACCTGTTCCTCCCAAAAGACCCATTAGGAAGGTCAAACCATCACTCATTGTTTACCTAAAAGCTCATGTGGCTTTTAGTGCTTTCACATACATCCGCTGTCATAGCAACAAGGTTGCTTCCCTCTTCCTTAATGTACCTCTCTACTTTTCCTTTTTTTTTTCTTTTCTAAAATGTCTACACTTGCTAAGTGAAACTTGGAAATCAGACAATGCAATCAGCGTTTCTCTCAAGTTCTTTCAGCGGGGGACTAAAAACCTCCATTTCACCTACCTCTAAGAACACTATAAAGAAGCATAAAGAATTTTGGATATAAATGTATTTTAGTTTAAGAGGGATGGGCCCCTCAAGTAACATTTTTTTTTATGAAATGAGAAATATAAAGATGTTGGAATGGTTTATATGAGGGAAATGCTTTAGATACTTAAGTGTAATTGATCTTGAGAAAATCTCAGTTGATAAAAATGTTCTGAATAGATTCAAAAGATTAGATGATTGGATTTATTAGATGGAATATTTAAAGATTAAACATTTGTTTGAATATGGTTAAAAAGAATAGAAAAATTCTGGATATAAATGTATCTTAGCTTAAGAAGGACATGTTTCTCAAGTAGTATACTATTTCCTCCCTTTTTTCTTCTCTCTCTTTTTTTTAAGATATGAGAAATGTAAAATTGTTGGAATGGCTTGTATGAGGAAAAAGACTTAAATATTTAAGTGTAATTAACTTTGAGAAAATCTTAACTGGTAAGAATGTTTTGAACATTACGGGGAAAATAAATCCAAATAAGAACTTTGAAAACAGGATCTATGATGAGGTAATTAAGATGATTAATTAGAAAAGAAGCTTTATATCAATTAAATAATAGAAAAATATTTATATTCAATTGTTATCTATCAAAATACTAAGAAATGTACTAATTTAAGGTTGGTAAAAGAGAATATTATTGGAAGAATGGAAAATCAAAGAAAGCTACTATGTGGATTATGGAATTATAGAAATTAACTGTTATTGATTGTTTTTAAATATAAACTCAGACAATGTGCTGTTTACCAAATATTAAGATGACTATGTTAAAAAATCAATAAAATATATTAAAAAAAAGAAACACTATTATATTTTCTATTCAAGCAAACTGCCATTTTAAAACCAACCAAAGACTTAGGCATTTTTCTAATTTCTTAGTTCTTCTGGAGAAAAATGACCTTGATATTACAGTAAAAAGATTGAATAGCAATGTGATTTAATCACATCTAAAATGTTAATAACTCTTCCAAGGCCTACCTTTGATGCTGGGCATTGATGTAATCCAGGAAATAATGTAATTTACTCAACACCTTACTTTTTCTTGATTAGGGATAAGCTTCCTAGCCATCTTGCTTTTTTTAAAAAAAAAAAAATCCTTAACACCATTGCCATGTATTTTGAGAGCCAGGAAATTCTACAGAATAGTCTGGCTGCCAGCAGTTGCTAGTTTGTTTAATTCATGCTGTTACACTATCTAGGGTGCATCACATGGAAGTAAAATTGCTTCACACCTAGACATTAGTATTTGAACATAGATCTTTTTAACATTTATATTTTATTGTATTCTACTACTCTAGATGAAATGGTAACATATATTGCTAGTCCATATACAATATGCCATATGCTAACTAAATAAATAAATCCTTAACATCTAAATCAGAGGTCCCCAACCTTTTGGGCACCAGGGACCAGTTCTGTGGACCGGAAGGTACGTGGTTTTATGTGCTGCCTGCATCCTGTGGATGGGGCTTTGCTTGATTGTGTGGACCAGTTGCTGGGCATGCTGCGACCCAGTACTGGTCCATGGACTGGGGGTTGGGAGCCCCTGATCTAAATGAATGGCATCAGGTTTATTTTCCAGGACTTTGCCACTTTTTTAAGAAAGCAAATTTGCATAGTATGGATCAATCTTGACAAGTTACTTGGCAGTAATAGTGTAGAAGATTGTCCCCAGTTTGTCTAATAATTTTCTGATTGATCTTTCCTAACACAACATTGAAAAGATACTCTCAGAATTCCAAATGTGCTCTCCAAATTCTAAAAATAATCCTTACCTTTTTGATTAACCACTATGGCTCTTTTGATGAGCATTCTAGTCTTGTGCGAAACTACATCAAAGCACAACATCCATCATCCCACTCTACCACCTCCAAATCCGTATAGAAAAGCTGATCAATTTGATCACTGAACCTTATTTCAACATTGATGAGTGAGAGAAAAACAAGTTCCATTATACATGAAGGCAGCATAGTTGAGGATTCAGAATAGGTCTCATGGCACCTATAGTCATGACAAAGTATTGATGCACCCAGACAGAAGTCATAAGGAAATTGAAAACAAATATCTGGGTTGGCAATCCTACTTTGCTAATGAGAGGATCAGTTCTTATAGTGCCCTATTATAAGGCAGCAATTGTATTTTGAAATGTATTTTTCTTCCAGTATATTACCTAAAGAAAAATGTTGTCTTAACCTTCTCTGTTGGCCATTTGGAGATTCATATTCTCTCATCCTACAAATATTTCAGAATTTGTTAAAATTAAGGCTCTGCCCCCCCCAGGCCTGGGGTTAGGGTAGATGCTGAGTGTTTTGGTTATTTTTTGTTGTTGGCTTGGAGCAAGTTTGGTTCATTTTACTCTTCCAAATGCACTTTTTTATTGTTTGGTCTTTTTTTGTGGGTATCATAAGCTACCCAGAGTCTTTTGAAACCAGGCAGTGATTAAATCTACTAATAAAATTAGAAACAAGCAAATCTTCTCTTGTTCAGATGTCTGGAGGGGGGGGGGAATCATAATGGTGTGGCTTGTAGCCATGATGCTAGGGGAAACTGGAAATTGCACTCCAAAATCTTTTGAAGTTAAATCTGGTCTAGAATGACATTTGATTATAGTTTTTTTTAACATTAACAATAATAACCTTCTGCTTAGTCATTTGACTGTATCAATCTGCTTAGTCATTTGACTGTATCAATAAACCATACTAAGAAAAAGTAAGAACATATTCACATTATGTTGGCTCAGCACTACACTAGGTTCGTTATACATGGTGCAGTTTGAGCCAACGGTCACATTGAGAGAGGAAACTGGGATTCAACCCTTTATTTTTTCGTAGAATTAAAGAGAGGTACACTGGAACCCAAGTCCAAGTCAAACATGTCTGATGATATTCAACAAGCTATTTTTATACCATAAAGGCACATACAGGAAGTCTTCTACTTATAACCATTTGTTTGCTGACCCTTCAAAATTACAGTGGCACTGAAAAAAGTGACTTATGACCATTTTTCACGCTTATGACCATTGCAGTATCCCCATGGTCACATGATCAAAATTCAGGCAACTCATATTTATATGGTTACAGTGTCCCAGGGTCATGTGATCACTTTTTGCAACCTTATGACAAGTAAAGTCAATGGGGAAACCAGAGTCACTTAACAACCATGTTACTAATTTAATAACTACAGTGATTCACTGAACCACTGTGGCAAGAAAGGTTGTAAAATGGGAGAAAACTCATGTAACAACTGTCTTGCTTAGCAACGGAAATTTGCTTGTGGTTGTAAGTCGAGGACTACCTGTATGGACATCAGAACTTCCTAATACATCATCACTTGTTCCTGAGTTACATGTGCTGTTTAGGCTAACATCCTATAATAAGCATGGGAGGCACTTAATTAGCTAAGCTCTTCACCTCTGGGTGTGTTTTTAACATGCTAATGATGAACTTTCTACCTCTGGATCTTTGTCCGGATAATTTTGATATAGCTTAAGCAACATGCCACAGTTACCTTTCCTTATTCCAGTTATGGGCCCACTTGCAAAATTGTTCAACACAGTTACAAAGCCACAATCAGTCAACTTGACTAACGCTTCCTATAACTGAAGGATTTGTAGTCAGCCTTCTTAGCTACCAGTTCTGCCGAAGTGGTGCGAACCAGCTGAATCCCACCACTGCCTCTGTTGTAGGTGATCCACCCTCTTCTAAATTATCTTTGATTTAAAAAAACACAGTCTTTCTAGTAATGTACAAAAACTGTGACAATTTATTCTCAGTGTCCCGGTATATCTTAATTTTTAAGAAAAACATGGGTAATCAGCTCTTATTACAGATTATAATTTTCAATCATACAAGATATGTGCAATGTTTTTCACAGATAGAATAGCAAATACACACAGTTTTTCTGTGAAACAACTCTGTGAAACTTCCCATGCCTTACCAAAGAATCAAGTTGTTCAGTAGAGGAAGCTCTTCTAAGGGGTTGGCATGCAAATTGTTAAATATTTCTGTACATGGAACAATCATTTATGTTTTATCAGCAATTTCAAGACCTTTGTATGCTTAAAAGATGCTAGACCTCTTTGAAACTGTTGAAGCTGTTCATTGCCTTCAGGTATGTTTGAAGTGGGAATTAAATAGAAAGTCCAATTATTAAAATAAAATGTGTTTGTAATTTGAACAGACCTCCAAGGTTCCTTCTAACTCTGTTATTCTGTTAAATATTAGACATATATATGTAAAATCTCTGACTGCTGTATTGTTTTAGGTATTTGCTGCACATTTGGAATTTGACTCTAATGCTGTTAATTGAGTGCCAACTAGGAATTAGCAGAAACAAATGAAATGAATTTAGTAAAATTACAAATAAATTGAACTAGGCAAAACTCATTTATTACACTGTACAGTTATTTAGAATCTAGAAACATATTATTTGTGCCAACATCTAAGATATTGTTACCAGAGCAATGGAATTATATTTAGTTAATTGGAATACAAATATTACTCCAGAAAAGTGGTAGAACATAACAGGTAACTTCTTAATAAAGCAATAGATTTTGTAAAATGAATTAAAATGATAAAATAAAAAAATCTTCTGATGAATATTTCTCTTATATAAAAGTCAAGTCACTAATTCAAGGAGCCCTCTGGATCTACTCCTCAAAACCCTAAAGTAGCTGCAGCCAGTTCAAAGCTTGGTAGGCTACTTCGAAGCCCTTCTTAAGTCTTCTGGGACTGTATGTGATTATCTAAAAAACACCTATGATGGGATAGCTGACAAAAACCTTATTCTTACACACATGTCTTTGGCTCTGCCAAGCTTTGGGGACAAATGGGATCCTGGAATGGTGCAAAATGCCAATATAATAATTTTCATAAATATTCTGAAGCTTATAGGCTTATAGCCACATAGGATTTAAAAACAGTATTGGTTGTTGTTGTTGTTAGTTGTGAAGTCGTGTCTGACCCATCGCGACCCCATGGACAACATTCCTCCAGGTATTCCTGTCCTCTACCATCTTCTGGAGTCCATTTAAGCTCACACCTACTGCTTCAGTGACTCCATCCAGCTACCTCATTCTCTGTCGTCTCCTTCTTCTATTGGTTACAAACTAATATTTTGGAACCAGGTTCACTTGCCTATTAAAAAAAAGTGCAAAATATAATTGACAGTGGTCAGCAGCCACTGTAATGATGACTCTGATATATGAATATTTTATCAGTTAAGCCCACCATGGCAGTCATTCTATGATTATATCGAAATATCTTTCCAGGTGTCCACACCAAATAAAAGTTATTATTATAGCTATTAATTAAGAAGTAAAACTGCTTAAATCTCACTTATCTAACTTCCTAAAAAGACATAGTGCTGCAAGTTAACTTTAATAAAATAACCGCGGTACTTTCATTTATGAAGTTAATATTTTCAGTACAAAATTATCTCTCCTGACATTCCATAGAAAGTCTTGCATAACATAGTTTGCTGACTTATACATTCTCTTCTTTCTGGAGACTTTTCCTCCATTCACAAAACTATGCCTTCATGGTGCAAAATGGGTATAGAAAAGATAGCTGAGGGTTGGGGTTTTTTTTTTTTTGTTTACATTCCCATTTTGAACTATTTGGTATTAAGACCCATGCAAAACTGAGATCTTGTTGAAATAACCAAAGATAATATTTCCGTTGCTCAGATCTTCTGTATGGCACCCTACACATTAAGTAAGTTTTTAAAAAAATGAAACATGCAGAGAAGGGCAATGTGGATGAATATAGAAGTCATAATGAAATCTTTTAGGGAGAGGGAAAAGGAACTGAATATGTATAGCTTTTAGAAAAGATAACCAAAGGAAGATATGAATGAACATTTCAAGTATCTTAAGGGGAAAATCACACAGAAGCTCATGCCATATGCAGAGTGAACAACATAGATAATATTTATGTTACATAAAAATCAACTTTTCATTGAAAAATATCCTAATAGTATGCCTAGTTCAACAACTGAACTAGTCAGCTAGGCATAGAACTGATTCTTCTTAATCCCTACTCAAGGGAAGCAATCATCTACCAGGAATGCTTTAATTTAAATCCTTACATTGTACTGAATAGGGGGCTCCAGCTTGTGCTGGTGGCCAGAGTTATCCCGATGATAGCCTGGCGAACGTACACCTACATATATATGTCCTTCAAGTATGCTCATAACACATTCCATTACATGTGAAATAGACCACAAGATAAAAATCAGATGCAGGTAGCCAAATAAGTTGACAGAAATATATTATTGAAGAATATAGTCACATCACTTTATATAAGATCACTAAATTTCTAAATTTAAAAAGCTTTTGAAGTAAAGGATAATACTATAAAACACATTTCTCAAACTTAGCAACTTTCATATGTCTGGACTTCAACTCCCAGAATTCCCCAACTTGGATGGCTGGGGAATTATGGGAGTTGAAGTCCAGACATCTTAAAGTTGCCAAGGTTGAGAAATGCTGCTACAACAGATTCAGTCTTTCAAAGATCCTAATCATACTTCAATTGATTGTATAATATATATTTTATTATGTATAAAGCAAGGACTAAGCGCCCAATCCACTGAGCTCCCACTTACAAATGGAATTTCACTTAGCCCAAACTACCTGTGGTTTTTGTGGAGAAAAAGTTTAGAGGAGAGACTTCCCTATCTCCTTGAATACCTGAAAGTGGGACATAAATCTGATGAATCGGTTGACATAAATTATGCCATCAGGTGAAAGCTGCAGCAACAAGGCAGCTGACCGTGATGAAAGCAGAATAACAGAGTTGGAAGGGACCTTGGAGGTCTTCTAATCCAATCCCCTTCTCAAGCAGGAAATCCTATATCATTTCAGACAAATGGTTGTCAAACCTTCTTCTTAAAAACCTCCAGTGTTGGAGCACCCACAACTTCCAGAGGCAAGTCATTCCACTATTTGTTCTAACTGTCAGGAAATTTCTCCTTAGTTCTAGATTTCTTCTCTCTTTGATTAGTTTCCATCCATTGCTTCTTGAGCAGAGTCATGACCTCACAACCCAAGCTTTGCCTCTTTTGAACACACATTGTACCGGTGCACAGATGTACAAAAAGAGCAGAACCTCTTCTTCGTGAATGGGGTGAGATTTAGGAACACTATCTACCACTGTGATTTTGGAGGAATCAAACATTGATGGAAAATCAAGGATAATTATTGGCCTAATTTTCCAACACTTTTATATAAGCCAGTATAATTTCAGTAAATAGAGAAACTGCTTGAAAGTTGTGAGTTGTTGGTTGTGCATTTGTTTTAAAAAAATCAAACGGTAAAATAAATTTGGAAGAGCCGTTTCAGTCATAGGCTCGTAGCTCTATGGTCTTATATAAGATTTACAGAATCCAAAGAGAATTCAGAGTATTATATGGCCTTAAAGTGAAACTTTTAGGTTTCAATCTGCACTTAACTGAGGTATTTTATGTCAATTTTATGCTAATTTAATAGACAGGATTGTTCATTTGTATTCAAATTTTTAATGCTACTTTCATACAAATTGTAAATAAGCGGGGCAAGTAATATCATACAAAAAGCATATTATCAATCTTTCTGGAAATAAACTCTCAGCTTCGTCACTGCCATCTTCCTTCAGTTCTCTCTAATCATATGAGGAAAAAGAAGAGAAGAATTGGTGAAGTTGCTAGCTGGTAAATGACTTTTCCTTAAGTGATAATTAGCTAAATTTAACAATGTATTAAATTTCATCAGCTAGAACCTTCTGATTTTGTTTTCAGGGGAAATATCTTCTAAAAAAACCCACAGAAAATATCTATAGAAAAATGTCCATTGCTTTTTTAATTATATTAAATTGCTGTCACCCATGTATAATATATTAGTCCTGATTTGTTGACTGAACCAGGAAAAAAATAGATACTTTTAACTCCATCATTTTTTACTGCAAAAGTTTGGATAACCACTAGATTGTAACAAAAAGGTTAAAAAAAAACCACCTTTAATTGGATGTCACAGATTTTGGTAGCCTAGCAATAAACTCCTTCAGGAAGATTGCTTAAAATTCTTCCTTATAAAATCCAAATGTATAAATACAATCAGTCAATGTATTAAGAGTTGGTGTATCCATTAAATGCAGATTAAAGATGATGATAAGTATAGGAAATTACAGGAATGTTGGTGAGTGAGGTCAGGATTTGGCAAATATTTCAGGCCTTTCAAAGCCGTCAGTCAATTTCTCATATATTTTTGTCATTATCACCTTGAAATCTCCCAAGATCTTTCCAGTGGAATCCATGGGAGATCCAACTGAGCAGGAGGGCAGTATTAGCATTGTAATCCAAACTCACCATATGTACATGCAATAGTGATACACAGACAAATGGGATGAGTTGGATCATAATGACATAATATCAATCTTACATCATCATCATCATCATCATCATCATCATCATCATCATCATCATCATAATAATAATAGTAATTAATAATAATAATTGGAAGGGACCTTGGAGGTCATCTAATCCAACCCTCTGCTCAGGCAGGAAACCCTATACCATTTCGGACAAATGGCTGTCCAGTCTCTTCTTAAAAACTTCCAGTGTTGGAGCATTCACCGCTTCTGGAGGCAGGTTGTTCCACTGGCTATTTGTTCTGTCAGGAAGTTTCTCCTTAGTTCTAGGTTGCTTCTCTCCTTGCTTAATTTCCATCCGTTGCTTCTTGTCCTGCCTTCAGGCGCTTTGGAAAATAGCTTGACTCCCTCTTCTTTGTGGCAGCCCCTGAGATATTGGAACACTGCTATCATGTCACCCCTAGTCCTTCTTTTCATTAAACTAGACATATCCAATTCCAGCAACCGTTCCTTATATGTTTTACTCCAGTCCCCTAATCATCTTTGTTGCTCTTCTCTGTACTCTTTCTAGAGTCTCAACATCTTTTTTATATCGCGGTGACCAAAACTGGATGCAGTATTCCAAGTGTGGCCTTATCAAGGCATTGTAAAGTAGTATTAATACTTCACGTGATCTTGATTCTATCCCTCTGTTAATGCAGCCTAGCACTGTGTTGGCTTTTTTGGCAGCTGCAGCACACTGCTGGCTCATATTTAAGTGATTGTCCACTAGGACTCCGAGATCCCTCTCACAGTTACTACTGTTGAGCAAGGTACCCCCTATACTATACCTGTACATTTGGTTTTTCTTGCCTAAATGTAGAACCTTACTTTTTTCACCATTGAATTTCATTTTGTTAGATAGCGCCCAGTGTTCAAGTCTGTCCAGATTCTCCTGTATCTTAAGCCTCTCTTCTGGAGTGTTGGCTATTCCTGCCAGCTTGGTGTCATCTGCAAATTTGATGAGTTCCTCATCTATCCCCTCGTCCAAATTGTTGATGAAGATGTTGAAGAGCACTGGGCCCAGAACAGAGCCCTGGGGCACCCCACTACACACTTCCCTCCATGTAGATGTGGTTTCATTGAGGACCATATGCTGAGTACAGCCGGTCAGCCAGCTGCAAATGCATCTGGTAGTGATGCTGTCTAACCCACTTTTTTCTATTTTATCAAGTAATAGGTTGTGATCTACTTTATCCAATGCCTTACTGAAGTCCAAGTAAATTATATCCACAGCATTCCTCTGGTCTACTAATTTTGTCACTTGGTCAAAGAATGCAATAAGATTTGTCTGGCACAATCTGTTTTTGACAAACCCATGTTGGTTTTTAGTAATGACTTTGTTTGCCTCTAGGTATTCACTGATTCGTTGTTTGATTATCTTTTCCAGAATCTTCCCAGGTATTGAGGTCAGGCTAATAGGTCTGTAATTTCCTGAATCCATTTTTTTTTCTTTTTTGAAGATGGGAACTACATCAGCTCTTTTCCAGTCCTCTGGTATTCCCCAGTGCTCCAGGATCTTTGAAAAATATAGTTCAGTGGTTCTGAGATCACATCTTCCAGTTCCTTGAGAACCTTTGGGTGTAATCCATCTTGTCCTGGTGATTTGAACTCATCTAGGCTGGACAGGTGCTCACTTACCATTTTCTTGCCTATCTTAACTTGTCTTTCTAATCTGTTTTTTATGGTACTGTTTTTGATAGATTGGTCTGTTTTTTCCCTTTGTGTAAAGACAGATGCAAAAAATGAGTTAAATAGTTCTGCTTTCTCCCTGTTGCTTGTCACCTTCTTGCCACTTTCCCCCACTAATGGACCAATCATTTCCTTAACTTTTTTCTTGTTTTTTACATGTTGAAAGAAGCTTTTTATTATTATTTTTGACTTTGGTCGCAAACCTTAGTTCATTTTGAGCCTTAGCTTTCCTCACTTCATCTTTGCAGGCACGGACTATTTGCTGATATTCTGCCCCTCTTTCCACTTTTTATACTTTTATACTTTTGACCTCCCTTTCACTGGACCTCACACGAGAATATAAAAAACTTGCAGGATTTCATATATACACCTACAAAAAGCTTCTAAGATTTGGCAACCTCCCCAGGAGGTCTGCCATGCTTTAAATGTTACTTTTATGTTTGTATTTATATAATGTCAGAGAACTGCAGCTCTGCAAAAAAAAAAAATGCCTTAGCATCAGTGAAGTCATCCAACAGCATTCAGCTCAATTCCTGAGAATGACTGATAAATTCTTACATCATAGCTAAGCCAAAACCTCCCTTTTTTTCTGCTTCTCCAGTCAGAATAGGAAAAAAAAGTCCAGACTGCATCTAACTGGGATCAGGCTTTACAGAAACAGGAAAAGCCACAGATTTCACAGAATTGTGTTGCAGGTTTTCCCAGTAGCCAGTTTATCCAAGCAGAGCAAGGGTGGGGTGGGGTGGGGGGTTATGTCTTTTCCGGCTTCCTATTTTCAGTAGAATGTTTACAGCACAGAGAGTATACTGGCAATAACTCCAGAACTTTGCTCTTAATAGTAAATGCCATTTTTAGTATTAATGGCATGAAGTACATACGTCATTTTACAGTCAGCTGTTCCATAAGGAGAAATTCCTCCAGTATATGCTCTTTGAAAGAACATACAGTCCTTCCATTGACAAATAAAACAAACAGAAATCTAAACAAGTGACTTACAAATGTCTTTAAAAATATTTCTCCCTAGGGTATAATAATTAAAATGAATGTGTGCCAATTGTTGACCTAGGTAAGCCAGAATATCAGGAATACCAAGGCTCCAAATGCTATATCAATATCATTTCACTCCCACCACATTACCCAAGTCCTTATTTCTTATTTCTTTTCTGTAAAATATAAATTTACCTCAACATAGAACCAGTCATTTAACAACCAGTTAGTCATGACAGATTTCAAAAAAGCTACTTATGAACCATCCTCAAAGCTACAACATAGGCATATGGCATTTTTATGCATTAAGAATAATATTGAGAGGGCTCTTGGTGCTCTCTGAGCTTGGTTCTCGTACAGATATTACTCAAACTAGGTAACATCATCAGTGCTAGTAAGGTGTGTATGTGTGGGGGTTCTTCTCAATTTATATTCTAGTGGTTTGCCTTGTCAGTGTTGATGGGAGTGGTCTTGCTAGTTTTTTGGTTGGGCCCTTTACTGTTAGCTTGTTTGGCAGTTCCTTGATTGGGGTATTGCTTACTTGATTGTTGGTCTGATATTAATCTTGGTGTTAATCTCTGCTCATCTGCATATTGATTGCCAGTGAGGAGGTATTTTGGTCTTTTTGTTCCCTTTTCGGCTGTTGGCTGTCTCTTGAATGGTATGTAGATATTGTTTATGTCAGTGTACCTATTGATGGCCGATATTTTAGAGTGCCAGACTTCCAGGAATTCTCTAGAGTTTTTGGACTTGACTTGGTCTTGGATGGTCACAGTTTCACAGTTTCACAGTTTCACAGTTAACTATAGTTAAGTCTGTCCATGTGTTGTGAAATTAAAGAATTTTCATTGTGTCTTCTGACTGTTAGTTGGTGTTCATGTATGCATTCTGCTAGTTTTCTGCCTGTTTGTCCTATAAAGTGGCTGTTTTAGTCTTTATATGGTATGTTGTAGATGATTCCTGGGTTTTTTCCTCCTTTTGGGACTGCTTACTTAGGATATTTGGGGGAGCTTCAGTTGGTTTGTGTGCTACCTTGATGCCATGTGGTTGTAATAGTCTGTTTGTGGTTTCTGAAATGCTTTTGATGTAGTGTTGGCAGTGTTATTCTTTTTACAGCTTGTTTTGGTTGTGCTTTATTGGGTGGAGCGGTCAGCCACTTTTTGATGAAGTTGCGTGAATATCCATTTTGTTGGAACATGTTGTATAGATGATCTCTTTCCTTTTTCTGATGTTCAGGATTGTTGAAGTGTGTTTGTGCTCGTCTAAACAGTGTTCTTACACAGCTTCTCTTGTGGGAGGTTGGGTAATTATTTTGGTAGTGGAGCAGTTGGTTGGTGTGGGTGGGTTTTTAATAAACTTGTCCATGTAGTCTCCAGGAAAAAGTACTGATTCAAGGCATCCCTCCCCCAAAAAGCATTCTCTACCATTGCCCTTGCCCTTGCCCTTTGGAACATCTTATCCCAGAGGAGAAGAAATCCCCACTCTTCTAGCCTCCAGAAAACTTGTGAAGACCTGGCCCTGCCAATTGGTATGGGTGTTGGAGAATGCTTTGTGACCATGGGGGGGGGACTTAGGTTTAGGTTTAGGTTTATTAAATTTATACCCTGCCCTTCTCCTAGCGGACTCAGGGCGGCTTACAGCAAGTTAAAAAACAGACAAACCATACAAAATACTAAGTTTAAAATACAATTAAAATGAAATATTGATTTTTTGCCGTTTCTTTTTAAAATTATGTTAAAAACCAAATTAAAATCAAATTAAAATCAAATTAAAATATCCCTTAGGCCAGTCCCGCTAGCTGGAATAGCCATGTCTTGAGGGCGCGGCGGAAGGAGGGGAGATCCGGAATGACCCGGATCTCTGGGGGTAATTCGTTCCATAGGGAGGGGGCTCCAACAGAGAAGGCCCTCCCCCTGGGGGTCGCCAGCCGGCACTGTCTGACTGACTTGATGTCTTGAGGGTGTTTTCTCCAGCTTTTTAATTCTTTAGCCATTTAATCTTAATGTCATAATCTTTTTAATTCTGTTTCAATCTTGTTCCTATCTTTTTTTTATTATGAGATTTTTGTTACATTGTAAACCACCCAAAGTCACTTAGGTGAGATGGGCGGGATAGAAATGTGATGAATGAATGAATGAATGAATGAATGAATGAATGAATGAATGAATGAATGAATATGTTTCTTCATTCTCCACATCATGTATGGTAAAAAAGCCGGGATGCCTATCATCCAGCATTATAATAACATCAAGTTAGAGTTTAATATTGACTACACAATGCATCTTTATTCTATGTTAATGTTTGGAATAGAGTTAACATTTTAAAGAAGATGCATATAGTACTTGAGCATAATGCCATATACAAAATTCATGTATAATTCATATAATAGTTAGCATTCAAATTTTTATCTAATTATAAGCACATGCTGTGTGGAGAGGAGAGACCCATGTGGTCTTCAGCTATATTTGTCAAGATTTTAAAAATATGGTCCTTGTTAAGCAGCCCCCAGACAAAATAAGCAAATAGATGATGAATTTCACAAAGGATTCCATTGGGAGCAAATGCGGGTGTTCTGTTCCCACTGGTTCACATTAGCATGAATTCTAAAATCAAAGGAAGTCTGGCTGGCATTCAATTTTTTTCAATTTAAAGTCTACAGAGAAAATGTTTGAAAAGAAAATACATTACTGAAGCATTAAAAACAGCAGTATCTATATTTTTGAAAAATTAATATACTAGTAATTTATGTTTAGAAACATATATGGCAGGAGCACTGTATAAAAAAATAATATGAAATAGAAAAAAGAATGGCTTGCATTTTAAAAAAAGGTTTTGGAGAAATATAAGGTTAGAGTTTATAACTTAGGTGGTAATATGCACAAGGCCCCCTACATTGCAGAAGATTATGAAATTTACTATGAATATAAAAAATACTATATAGATAGATAACCTTTATTGTCACTTTTTACTGTGGGCACAATGGTACATATTAAAAATGAAATTTAGTTGCTTGCTCTCAAAGTGTACACATACAGTACGTAACACACATTTAAATATACTATATACAACATATGTATAGACCTACACCCTTACATATAAGTAACATAAATATTAATCACTGTCCATCTTGAATACATAGCGGAAGGAAGAAGCTTGACAGTTCACAATGTTAATACTGTATGGAACAAAACTGTGACTGAATCTGGATGTTCTGCTTCGGATACCACGGAGCCTCCTCCCAGAAGGTAACAAGGAAAACAGGTCGTGAAGAGGATGTGTCGTGTCCCAGAGAATCTTGCAGACCCTGCTCAAGCAATGTTTATATGCTATGTCCTGGATGGAAGGGAGGGAACTGCCAATGATCTTTTCAGCCATCCTCACCACTCTCTGCACCACCTTCCTGTCTGAAGCAGTGATTCTTCTAAACCAGACTGTGATGCTGTATGACAGGATGCTCTTGATCATCCCTCTGTAGAAAGTGGTAAGAATAGAGGAAAGAAGTCGTGCTTTTCTCATGTGATGCAGAAAATGCAGGCGCTGCTGTGCCTGCTTCACCAGTGTCTCGCTGTTGAGTGACCAAGCCAACCTACTTAACTGAACACCCAGGAATCTGATGCTGGTAACCCTCTCCACAGGTGAATCATTAATGCACACAAGAGTGTGATTGTGCCTGCCTTTTCTAAAATCAACAATGATCTCTTTGGTTTTTCCAATGTTTAAAACTAGGCTGTTTTCCTTACACTAGTTCACCAAACCCTAAACCTCCTTGCGGTAAGTACCCTCATTGTCGCACTGTATATCATCCTGGCACTGTGATTCTTTGAACATCATAAGATTTACAGATGCGCAAGGAAAAGCTAGCATGCATGGGCATTTGCAATGGAACAAGAAGGAGCAAATGACAAAATGTGCACCCTAGCATCAAGATGCAAACATGAGCATTGCAATTTCATGCACAAAAACATATAAGCAGGAATTGTGTGGTGACAGCATGGTGCTCATTTCATTGCTTTAGTGAAATATTAGCTTGCTGCAGCCACTTTTGCTAGCAGTCTTAAATGAACAGTTGTTTCTTGAGGATTAGATTGTATATTGTCTATTTGAGATTCAGCTTCAATTGATGGATATACAGTCTGATATGAATGAAAGCAGAATTGATGTTTCCTTCAATAACAGCCAGTCCTCCAGACCCCAGGCAGCAAAATGTCCTACAAACCTGTGGGAAACATGACAATTGGCATGAGATCCTAATTGTACAGTGTTGTTTTTTGTTTTTGCCAAACCTAATGACAGCCATGTAGCCTGAAAGTTACAATTGTGACTAATCTGTCTATGGAAGATTCTTCCAGAAGCTGGAGAACAATCCAGGTACTTTTGATAAACATGCGATTACCATGATCTCTCTAATGAACAATGGCTTCTGCTTCTTTACTCTCTTCCATGAATTCCCTTTTTGCCTAGTATTTTTATGATAGAATCATGAACACTGACTTTAGCCAAGGCAAGAGAGGCCTGCAGAAGCCTGGAGGGTGTTCCAGGTTTCCTTGTGGCAATTTTCCTTGATAATTTTAGATGATATTCTTGGAGTGATTTTGACAAGACAGTCACTCTTTAGAAGAATTACAATTGCTTCTCTCTTCAAGATTACGCATTTGACTGTGGATTGATAGAGCCCCAGAACTTTAAAAATGCTTTTCTCACCATTTTTTAAATGAATAGGCACTAATATTTTTTTAATAAAGATCCTCAGAAATTTATTTAGAGTAGAGTAGGAACTTCATCATGATGAGCACAGCCAAAGTTTATTAGATTAATATAGGGCACAGTTGGCTCAAATCACTCCTGCTTGCTTAATGGAGTAGCTACAAAACTAGTTCTAGTTATGCTTATAATTGAATAGATTGAAAGAGAGAGTCATTAATGTTTATGCTGGTATTTTATTTGTAGTTATATTTATGAAATAAATGAAACAAGCCCCTTTTCACGGGACTTGTTTCATTTATTTCAACAAATATTTATCCTACACACAAAATAAATAAAATCCTATAAGTGTATCTTAACATACATCCTGGAAGATATTTCTTTTGGGTAGATCTGGTTTATTAACCCCAGAGGTAAATTGGACTTTTAATTATAACTCATGTTGGATTCAGGTCCATAGCTAGTGAAGCTAGGATTGGCTGCCACTCCTTAAATCTCCCTCCCCCACCTCTAAACATTTTTTGGTTAAATGGCAGCCCTGTCCCTAATTATTTGGCTACTGCTGACCCCCCCCCCATATTTTGGAAAGCTATGGGACTGATTGAACTTGCAGGCAATATATACCTTGTGGGACCTAGTGTCTAATAGGTATTAAAGAAGATTAAAGAAGTTGTGTTGGGTGACTGCAGTTCAATGTTTTGCTGCCCAGAAAAAAAAGAGACTCCATTCATTCGTTCGTTCATTTGTTCATTCATTCGTTCATTCATTCATTCTTGTATCTATTAAAGGAGAAGCTCTCTATATATTTTTTATCAAAATAATAATGTTCTTGCAGCAGATTCCAAAACACAGCATTCTGAATTCCTGGCTATCAAGAAATTGTTTCCTGATCTTTCTACAAGCAGGTAATGCCGCCAAACTCAGCAACTACCAAATTATTAGTTGGTAAATAAAAATGACAATGATTTCAGGCTAAAAGCTATTTAAGGACAACTCAGAAAAATGCAGTAGCAGCAGATAATATAATATATTAATATAATTAATTCCAATTTCAGTTCTTCTGCCTTTTGAACCCTGCCACCTAGCCAGAGAAAGAATGTCTATCTAGGCACAATTGATTTCATAAACGTAGCATTAAGGGAATGCCTTGTTTTCTCTTGGCCAATTTTTTTTACATCCATTTAATAAAGGCAGCTGCATGCAGTTCATCATCTTTGTGCATAGAGGAAGACACTACCCAGCTGTTTTCTGTACCTTGCCTGATGGCCAAAAATAACTTGGGTGGCTGCCAGTATCACAGTCTCACTAAGAAAATCCTACTGCTGGCTGTTTAGTCATCTGATTTGTCGATATTTTCTTCCAGCTATATTATTTTGACTGTAGAGTGACTTAAAACTTATAAATGAGAAAGGGGAACAGCTTAATAAGAGATTAGATATATTGGATGGATTGATGTGGTTGAGTAATTTCCAAACTTCACAATAATCTTTAGATTTGAAAAATCATCATATGACATATTTTCCGTTTCCTGTGAAGACCAATGATGGGAACATTTAATACCAATAAAATACAATAATTATATTTCATATATAAATCAGCTATGGAATGTGCTGCCATCAGATGTGATGGACACCAATTTAGAAATGAGAAATTCATTAAGGATTAGCTGTCAGTGGCTGCTACTCTTGATGGTTATCTGTGACCTCCAGAATCATAGTCAAGTACTTTAAATATCAGATGCTAAGGTGCAGGGATGTCATTCCTGTGGTCCATGGGTTATGAGCTTCATGAGTTAATATGGTTTAATAAGAATGCTGATATCAGCTAGCCGACATATTCAATCCTCAGGCTCATCTTATGTTTGAACCCAAAGTTTGCGCCAACACCAAGTGTGTCCAATCTTTTGGATTGCCTGGGCCACATTGAGTGAATTCTCTTGGGATGCATATAACTATATAATATAGTTAGTGGATAAAAATAACAGACTTCCTTTATTTTTTAACATTTTTATTATAATTAAATTACCTTGCGGGATCGCATTACTACCTGTCCAGGGTCACATGCTGTGGGTTGGACATGCCTGGGCAACATTTATCAGCCTGGCCAATGGGTCCAAAGAGATAGATTAAATTTGAAAAGATGGGAGATGCAACATCTCAATACAAGTTCAGTGAAGGTATATAGGCAGCCAGTGTGGTGTAGTGGTGAAGGTACTAGATTGGAATGAGGTAATCCAGATTCTAATCTGCCCTCCACCATGAAAACTGACCCAGATCCATCTTTTCATCACAGAAATGCACAGAAATGAACAAAGACTGAGTCAGCTTCTCTGGTGAAATATTCTTGTACTAATTTAGTTAAGAGGTTGAAATCATCTATTTAATTGCACTGGGGTTTTTTCTGTAAAAGAATCGTTGAGGCTATGGCTGGCTATTTCACATCACACTGAACAATAATATTTTCTCTGTGTTTTTGGTCACAGTAGAATATGTAAACAAGGCCATGAATAAAGCACAGCTTCTTTTAGGCCAATAAATTGTATTTTGAAAAATAACATAATGTGGAAATGAAGATGTGCGTTTTGGCTTCCCTGATTTACTTCTGGTTTGTTCTTGTGCCATCCTTTGCAATTCTGGGAGTGGACATCTACCCATCTTAAAGTTGTCAAGTTTAAAAAAAACCTGCTCTGACCAAATGGCAGATTATATCTATTCCATCAAGTCTGCACCAGACCTTGCATAAAAAAGTACAACCACTACTTAAGGACCAAACAGGATATATTGTGGTAAAATATGAATGGCAAATACAGAAGAAGGATAACTTTTGACTCACTTTCTTTTGTATTTGTTTGTTTGTTTGACTGACTTCTATCTTGCCTTTCCTCTAGGAACTCATTACCATTTATCTAGAGCATTTCTTTCATTATAACTCCATAAAAACAACCCTGTCAGAAGGGTTGGCTCAGACAGAATGATCAAGCCAAAGATGCTCAGGGAAGTATTCATGGCTATAGATGGACTTCAACCATGATCTGCCTAGTCCTCTTTTATTAGATTAGGAGTTATGGGATGTATAGGAAGATTCATTGTATCGTCAATGTCCAATTCTTCCTAGAAATTGTCTCATTTCCTTAAGCTTCTGTTTGCCCTGTAGACTTATAGGTAATTTTACATTACCCCATGGTGCCGTGGTGGCAGAGTGGTTGGAATGCAGTATTGCAGGCTAACTCTGCCACAGCCTGGTGTTCAATCCTGACTGGCTCAAGGTTGACTCAGCCTTCCATCCTTCCAAGGTCAGTAATATGAGGACCCAGATTGTTGAGGACAATGTGTTGACACTGTAAACGGCTTAGATAGGACTGTAAAGCAGGGCTTTTCAACCAGTGGTACGAGTACCACCTGTGGTACATTGGCACCTGGCAGGTGGTACATGACCATCCTAGAAAAGTGGTAGTGGGGGAGGGGAATGAACTGAACCAGTGGCAGTACCGCACAAGCCTGAGCGAGAGATGGCTGGAGCTGCAGGGCTGTCAGGGCTCAGTGGAAGCACCAGGATCAGTGCCGCTTTCCAGCTGATCGGCACTTCTTCTGGGCTGTCAGGGCTCAGTGGAAGCGCCAGGATCAGCGCCAGGCTCCAGCTGGAGCTCGGCATTGATCCTGGCGCTTCTGCTGAGCCCAGAAGAAGCGCTGATCAGCTGGAATGTTGCAGCATCTCCAGGGTCTTGTGATTTACATTCAGATGCTTGGCAACTGATTCATATTTATGACGGTCACAGTGTCCCAGGGTTATGTGAAGTGACCAAAACCTGCTGCAACCACCCAGCAGACGGGGTGGAATAAAAACCAAACACCCCCTACCCCACCTCCGCTGCCAATTCCCAACATAAATGCTCACAATGAAAACCTCAGACAGGAGGAAGAGCGCTGCTGGGTGGGCAGGCAGATGTCCTGCTCGGCTGTGGCTTGGGGGGGCACTTTTTTCAGTGCCATTGTAACTTCAAACAGTCATTAAGTGAACTATTGTAAGTTGAGGACTACCTGTACTTTATCACTTTTTTCCTTTTTTTTTTTTTTGGTCATCAAGTTTTTGACACCTTGCTAGGCGACTGATGGTACTCGGGTGTTGCCATATCCTAAAAGTGTTACAATGGGTGAAAAGGTTGAAAAGCCCTGCTGTAAAGCACTATGAAGTTGTATATAAGTCTAAGTGCTTTTGCAGTATTATATAGTGCTTTTGCAGTTGGCTATATTCCCAACACGACAAACTGAAAAAGTAACATAAATGAAAGATTTTGATTTTATTCTTTTTTTCTAGGCATCTATGTAGCATGTTCCATTTAAATCTTCTCTTTGCAACTATACTGTACTTTAAAACAAAAAAATTAATCAGTTTTCTAAACTTTATATTTAAATGATCATTTCCATAGACATACTGTATATCTCTTTGTGAAAATATTCAAATTATCCATGCTAGGATTATGGATATACTATCAAATAAACCTTTCAGCCAATTGTTAGTTTGTTGTCTGATATACATTTTAGAAACCAAGACTCAGTCATGAAGAGATATCAATCCTTTCTATATTGTTATTGACTACATTTTAATCAGTACTCCCTTTATCCAAATCAGTACTTATTCAAGCCTGAAAGAAAATTAAAAATAGTCCTATTAATCAACTTGCAGTCTTTGTCAATCATAATTCTAGTCAATGTAATGTATTCTTGAATGACACTAAATTCGGTCTCTCTATTCTTCTTAACTCTCAGGATAATTCTTCAACAACAGAAATAATGTTTTGACAGGATAGACTTGAAACAGTCTATTTGCTTCTGAGTGATTTCTGTTTTACATTTCATTATTAATAATATTGTCCTTACTATTGTTCTGTGATAGCTCCTAGGAGAAAAAAAAAGACATGACATTTATTTATTTATTTATTATTTAAATTTATATACCGCCCTATCTCCCTTACGGGACTCACCATGGATAACTGTCATAGTGAACGTGAGGTTTTTGGTTGCTAAACAACTATCGGGGGGGCAGGGCGGGGGGATTGGAAATAAATAATTTGTTTCATGCTTATGTCCTACATTGATAGGAAGCTCTGTGTCCTATGCTTGCTTATGGAAGGAGATTATTTGTGATTTGTGTCATTTTGTAATATCTGTTTTCCTACAATGATTCATATTGACTAAGTGGGCAAGACTTTGGCATTAATACAGGCAGTGCTAATCCCAGGTAGGCAGCAGTCAGCAAAGATAAAATCCATCCAGAAACTGCTTAGCAACCTACTTAATCACAGCTATAGCCTGATAAGGGAAGAGGGAAAATGGAAGTTTCCCAACAGCAGTGAAAAAACATGCTGCTGCTACTCTCCTTCCTTCTCTGAGTTTGCCCATTCATTTATCCTCCTGTAAAAAAAAATAACAGGTGTTCCTAAGCTATCTACTAGAACTGTGCCAGTTTTTATGGTCATAGCCAGCACTTGGCATGCTGCCTAACTCCAGGATCAAAATACTTCTTAGTAGCTTGCAACACTTGGAACTAAAAGCCATTGTTATATTGAGTATCAGCTACAGATACAGGCTGTTACCCAGAGATATGCTGTCCATGATTGCATGGTTCTGAACTCCAGTCTCAGATTTAAGGCACAGCAGTCAGGAAAGGAATATAAAAAGAATCTTCTTACAACATAGGATATATCTGGGCCTGATAGCATTCAGCAGTTGCATGAACATTGACAGACAAGAGAAAATCTGAGGGCTGAAAGTTGAATTGGTCAAGAAAAAATAAATGTCATCATTAAGCAGGACCTCAAAATTCACAAAGCTGGTTGACATTTATATGATTTGTATGTTTCAGTTGCACCTCCTTGCAATTAAGTTTTTGCTGCAAACCAGAGGTAGGGTTCAAGTCACAAAAATAAACTAGTGTGTATTCCTTATTAGGGTAGCCATCCTATACCAAACTAATATCAGATGAATAATGACCAAAGTTGATGAACACTCAAATATATGCCAAAGTGTATGTAAATGGTTGGAATATAAGATAAGGATTTACTTAATCTCCTTATTCACATGATACAAATTCAGATGGGTGGGTGAGCTGAAAATCAAGTTCCTTTATTCGTCAAGAGCAAACTGAAAACTGAAAAAGTGG
Organism: Protobothrops mucrosquamatus; assembly: GCF_001527695.2. NCBI lineage: Eukaryota > Metazoa > Chordata > Lepidosauria > Squamata > Viperidae > Protobothrops > Protobothrops mucrosquamatus. Next base: position 42,145 of record NW_015388933.1, read on the forward strand.
TGAGTTTTTCATGCCAGATAGACCATTTTGCTTACTCCATTGGAGTGAAGTTCACAAGGGTAGAAGTGGTTTTATAGGAAGCTGTTGTTGCTGCTGGTCATTATTAAGAACAGCACCCATTTTCAATCAACTTACCTTTTCTGACAGTTACAATGGTATAAATAAAGCAAATACTGTAATACAGATTCTAGCACAAAAGCTTATGATTCAGTTGTGTAGGGCTAATAATATCTGGCTTGCTAGCTGGTCAAGCCAAGAGCAAAATATATTTTGCATTCTTCTATTTATTATACCAACCTGCAATGATTGTGAAAGAATTCTATACATTTGGGTGTTACTAGGTGTGGATCTGTAGATGTAGCCATAACAGCTATAAGTATAGGATAAACACATACATACTTCCATTTGCCTGCATATAATCTAACATGCAACCTGCCTAACCATGTCAGTTAAAGACCTAGTAACTATATGAACACATTTAAACTTGGTTTGTTTTAATCTTGGTTTATTCTTATGCCTTAAAATATTGTTTGGACCATTCCCTCATCTGTTCGAGTTGACTAGATTTTTCATTTCCCACCTTTCTCTGATGCTGAGAACTCTGCCTTCTTCCTTCATTCTTTACTGAACTACCTCAGATCGATCTGTTGCCCTCCTGATAATTCAAATTCCATAACTCCTATTCAAATCCAGAAAGCATGCAGCTCATTCAGCATCCCCCTCCCATTTTCTTGGACCCCGGATTATTTATTTCTTTATTAGATTTAGAATGTCACCCAATTCCAAAATTACTCTGGTAACTTACATAGGGAAAAAGAAAGAGACTGTGAAAAAAAGGACATTTTAAAAATCAATACCAATACCTAAAAACACTATACAAAAAAAACCACATGTATAATCCCTGGCAGAACCCTTGTAGGGTAGGAGTTGTGCAAACATCTAGGTGGATGCTGCTCTAGAAGGCAGGTGCTGTGACAGAGAAGGTACACTTCCAAGATTCAACAAGGTGAAACTGTTAATGGAGAGACTCAGAGCACCCCCGCTTGGCCCAGAAGACAGGTGGAGGCAGGCAATCTGTCAGATAACCAGGCCCTATGCCATGAGAGGTTTTATAGGTAACAACCAGCATTTTGAATTGCCCCTACAATGGGAATCAGTGTAGCTCACTAGATGACATGTGAGCATATCAAGATATATATATTACTGCCTGCACTGCTGCATGTTGGACCAGCAGTAGCTTCTGAGTGATTTTCAAGGGCAGTCCCATATAGACCATGTTGCAAAAGTCCAGTTGTGAAGTGACCAGATCATGAAAGTCTGAAGGGATCTCCCATTCCAGGAAGGGGTAGAACTGGTGCGTAAGATGAACCTCTGCAAAAACCATTGTGGCTACATCTGTAACCTGCTCTTGGAGTAGTAGCTTTGTGTCCAGAAGAGCCACCAGTCTGTACATGAATCTTGAATTAGAAAATTCTACCCCACCCAAGACAGAAGATGAAAAATTCTCAGAACCACGAGGCCTCAGCCACTCGATCTTGCCAGGATTGAGAATCTGAATCTGTTTCTTCCACTGAGACCCCAAAAGACTGGGTCAAAATATTGACATCCTAAGTGGTCCATGATCAAGATGTATATTTGGGTATTATTTGCATTTTGATTATACCAGACACCCAAATACTTGGCTTTGTCATAAATCCTTGTTGATATCTTCATACATTTTGCAGTGCTGGGAAATTGCAGAGCTTTCCATTCATTGATACATTGTTGTGATATATGCTCATTTTGACATTTTGCTCATCAACAGTCTAATTCAGGGGTAGGCAACCTCGGCTCTTTTATAACTCATGGACTTCAACTCCCAGAATTCCTGACTCAGGTCAGCATAGCTGACTCAGGAATTCTGGGAGTTGAAGTCCATGAGTCATAAAAGAGCCGAGGTTGCCTACACGTGATCTAATTAGACCATCATTTGATAGATATGCCAGGTCATAATTCTAATAATCTCTTAGGAGATACAGCTTTTTTTCCAATCATACCAGACACATTAACCAGGAGAAGATTAACAGAGTCTTAATGTAATTCAAAATTGCTGACCTCTCCCCAGAATAGATCCCAATACACCCCACTTTTGAAAAGTGGCCCTTGGTATACCTCCTGAAGTAACCCCTTCAGCAGACATAAGTTATACTCCCATTGTAGCTCTTTGGCCACAGTGCCCTGGAATCGTGAGGTTAAAGTTCAGTACATCTGGTAATTACAGAGTTGGGAAAGGTTGTCACCTGTTTTTTTTTAGGTGTTTCATAACATGCTGTTATTTCCAAACATGGATGGACAAAAATATTCATTGTCTTCCTGAGTATAATAATGCTGCATACCACTTGGAAATGTCCTGGAGACTGTCCAAAACTGGCTAGTCAAGAAGAATTTTGATTAGTATCTCTGACAATTGCAGTGTTTATCTTTTGGAAATTTAAATAATGCATAGCAATACCCATAGCTATTTCCAGATGATCTCCTAGGAATTTATTTGGCATATGTTTTTTCTCATAAAAAATGTCACAAGAAATGTGTGTCTCTTTTCCAAAAACACATAGTTAAAATTAAAAGCCTGGACATATGGATCTGCCGGTAGCCTTTGGCAAAGTAGAAATAAAAGCAATCAGTAATATAGGTCCAAGAGGCTGCCAGCATATGAATGAAGGTACTCAATAAAAGTTTAATACTATGCCCCAATCAACGAATAGAAAAAACATTTATGCCACCTGCAGTTCCAACCTGCTCAATCCTCTCTTTGGGAATCCAAAAATGTAGATTAGGCTGCAGGACTTGAAAGACAGAGAATAACTTTCAAAAATCAGACATATCCTACTGTGAAGGTAAGATCAGCATCTCTCTCTTTCTCTCTGTACTCTGTACAGAGGCTCAAACAGCAAAGTTTACAAAGGCTGCAGAGAGACTTGTATCGGTGGCAGAAAGGTATAGTGGAGGAGAATGTTCCTTCTTGTGATGTAGCATCTAAGTCTCAATCTTTTATTCTTCCAGTGAATTTTCCAGTTAGTTTCCATTGGGAACATCTCTAGTTGGGTCAAAGACCATATCAGAGTTTGTATGGGAAGTTTGAGGTTGGTTTGAAATTTCAAGGGACACAATAGATGCTTTAAGCCTATCCAAGGCTTAAAGCATTTGTTTGGCTGCTTAAAACAACTCAGTTGTCCAAATGCAAATGTGGTTACCTTTTGAAATCATTAATTCTCAGGAAGTAGGGGCATGGGACATAAAAATTATTAACAGACTGCACATAGTTCTAGGCTATATTCTTTACATACCTTTAATAGGGAAGCAATGGAGATTTACACTAGGGTTGTTAGAGGTCTTTCCATTTACAAAAAATGTGAGTGAATTCACAGACACTTTTTAAGACAGAAAATATCCATAGAATTAACACTTGCAAAAACTCTATTTTAGATGTTTCTTTCATTTCTTCCTGGATTTTTCAAAAATGCCAACACTCTTCCCTCCCTCCATCTCTCTCTCTCTCTTTTACACACCCACACAGGCATTAATGAGTCATATCACACTACACAGAGACCCAATAACTTTCATGGATAGACTAAGAGGTAGAAAAAGAAAGGAATTAAAGATCCATCTTTCTTCTTGTGTTTTTCTGATTCCTCTTCCTTTAAAATCTTTCTCTCTTCATTTTTGCTACACATTCTCTGTTCTGATTAGCATCACAGCTAAAAGTAATGATGCTCAAATTCCATATTATCCTGCTCTGGCTTGTGAATTTTAGTTATTTGTATGTGGTAGCTGGATCTAGCTTAGGGTTAATACATGAGATTAGTGCTGAGGGATGGGATAAATACTTGGTTCACATTTTAATGCAAATTTAACTAAATCTCAACACTTTCTATCTACACAATTATCTTTCATAGTTTATACATCTCCAAATACTGTAATATAATTTTTAAGATTGGGTTTTTTAAAGAAACACATGAAAATGTTTGCATCCCAGAGAAATTGCCTGTCTTAATGAAAAGTATAATTAATAATGCATTTTGTTAGGAAAAAATTGCAAAATATAAGCATGAAGCACAGTGTCTGCAAAAATGTATATATTTGGACAATATCTTAAAATATTTTATAGACTTTCATATATTTCAGATTTCTTAATTAAACTAGAAAGCAAACAAACAAAAACAGGATTTGGGGGAAAATGGGAAATTGAGAGAAGCCAAAAATGGAAAATTAATGCTTTCCTAGTTTCTGTTTTATGTTCCTTGCTTTCTGAAGATGGAGTTGCAAACAGTTAAGGTCAAGGGCTTAATTAAGTTGCCACTGCCCTTTGCAAAGTTCATTTCATTGCTACACAAAGGGCATTTTTAGGATAAGCCTAATAAGATTACTATTTCTATATACAGATGGGTAAGCCCGGAAGTCCTCTTAGTGGGCCTTTATACAATAGGAAAATAAGATTGTTTTATTTAATATATAAAATAATGCATGCTATTAAACTCTAGGAAGTGTTCACCCCTATTTTAATGCTACTTAGAAATGCCCCTTATTTGGAATATGAAATTCCTAAACATGAACCTTAGGAATGTATAGCATATTGTCATATTTATAGAATCCCAAGTAAGATGCTTCAGACTTTGTTTCCTAGTAAACCTAGTAAACTATTAACAAATAGAATTACTCAGAATCATAGAACTGTTGAATTCAGATGGTCCATTTAGGCCACAGTCCAAACCTCTACTCAATACAAGAATCCAAATTAAATCATTCCAAATCTCTGCCTGAGCAAATCTGCTGAAGGGTAGGTAACTATCTCTTGGGTAAATGCTTTCACTGTCAAACATGGCACCTCTGCCATGAACAGGCTGCCAGAGAATTGGGAAATGCCCCAAGTTCCTTTTAGTTGAACTAGTTGGATGAGTTATGCATCTTTGGATTCATCAAGTGGGCGAGCCAAAAGAATGGCTGAATCCCACATAAATCACAGGTAGCTACCAGTCACAACTGGATTAAGCATGATCTGACCATGCCAAGCATGGGGTGATGGAAATCTCACTCTCCAGATGTCAGGTCTGCTCAGAGACAAACACAAGAGTTAAAATGTGACTGCCTACATATATTGGGCCCAACCTTCTTTTAAATAGTTATCCCTGAACGGGGCTAAATGAAACGGCTGATGGAGCTAAGGCTAGGAATTTTTTTCTAACAATCCATTGAAGTCATTGGGAGGGGGGGGGAAAAGCCCGAATCATTAGAAAAAAATCAAACCATTGGGGGGGAAAAACTTTCTGCAACTTCAATCCATTATTCTCAATCTTCTACTCTTAAGTTGATAAATAGATTTTGACTTTCTTTGAGCCATTTCTTCATGTCTTTAAGAATGCTATAATATTCTATTTTATATATAGCTTTTAATATTATTATATGGGCAATGCTACATTGTCAAAACAGCTGTCATTAGTTTGCTAATACTGTATGACAGGGGTCCCCAATTCCCGGGTTGTGCCAACTACTAGGCCTTAAGCCCTTCAGAACCAGGCCATGGAAGTGGCATGTGAGCTTGCGCATGTGCGCATCCCCACTCACGCAAGCAGCTTGCACAAATGGAGCTGCATGTGCACACTTGCCCACCCCTCACATGGAACCAGCCCTTCTCCTCCCCCCCCCAGCAGGTCCGCAAAGACAGGTTGGGGAACTCTGCTGTATGCTACTGTGATAAGGACTCAGAAAGGAATTTTGCACCATTAGTAATCAGACATACTTTTCCCACACTGATATTTTTGGATTAACAGAGTGGAACTATAGCGTCTTTTGAGTGTTCATTTGCATAAGAAGTTATTTGTTTTCTTTTCCTACAGTTTTATCCCTAACTCTCCTAATTTGGTTTATTAATACCTTTCATTGCCAGCCAAGTAAATTAACTTTAAAAAGAGAAGTAGAGCTGTGTGCTAAACCAAAAATGGTTTAATTTATTTTCTTGAGTTTTTTCCATTTCAAAAAATTGCACCAAAATTCACATCACAATTCACCCAAAGATGTGGCATATTTCCCCAAATATGGATTTATGGATGAACTTTTACCAATAAAAGTGATCTCTGAAATCATATTGCCTAATATAATGGTTTTTTCCTCATATATCTTTCCAAAACAATTTATGACACATATTCATTTGTAAAATACATTTTGATGGTGATGATGATTTTGTGATACCTGACTCCAATCAACTCTGGAGTTGCCAGATGTATAACAAAAAAAATTAAAATAAATGTACGGCAAAAAAATAAAACTACACGGAACAACACGGATTTCAGCCAACGTGTGATTTTGAGTCTCTTTGGAATCAGTCAATGCAGCATTTTGATGGAATTACTTTGTCTCATCCATGCTATAATGTGAGTGACTTTTGTACTCACCAACCTTGCTCCAAAAAGACAGGGTTGAGCAAAGCAATCCCAGTATGAGACAGCTATGAATCACTCACTTTACAGATTCTCCTGCCAGCCAAATACAACAAGCATCTTCCATTAGCTCATGAGGGCTCCAATTATATCACAGTCCTCTTTATTAACCCCAGTGAGGAAGCATGGAAACCAGTTGTGTGCCATCCAAAGTATTATATCTCTCACAATGTTACCAGTAATCAAGTCATCAAGGAGCTACAATAGCTGGAAGAGTAACTCAAGTGCTGTTTGTGTGATTGCTCTAAAAGCTTGTTCCAAGAGGTTCACTTTTGCCCATATACAGATTAGAACTGCAATCTTGTGCACACTTAGATTCAATCAAGCTTCCGAGCTTGCAAATACTACGCTATACTATTTGTCTCTTATTGATACTATTTTTAAAGCAATGACTCAGCCTTCCCCCATCTGGAACCCTCCAGGTGCCCTGGCTGCATGTCTCCACATGCCTAATCATAATGAAGGGTCATCAAACTGAAGAAGCTTGAAATGGAATCTATTGAAAACACTAGAGGTTTCTGCTTTTTCCCTCTTTTTCATCTTGAGGTCAGGTATTACAGCAACATAGCAAATAAATCCATTTGAAAAAGGAGGACATTCAGGTGGAGAATAGTCTTCTTTCATATTGGAGGATTTGGAGGACCCAAGAGAAAAATTATGGGCCCATGGGAAGACAGTGTGCCTGGGGTTATAATCTGTTAAGTATATACATATATATACACACACACACAAACATACCCTTTTCAGTTTTACTTAATTGTTCCCTCTCTGCCCCTGGAATCTGGAAAATATTTATTTTGCAAGTTAGGCTTTCTTTTTAACCAGATTATCTTTTCTTGGCTCTTGAGATTAAATCAGGCATATACAAGGAATAAATCCTAGAATTCATATTTATATAATCGTTATCCCAGATCTCAGGTTAATTAAAAGCAATAAAGTGAAAACCAGCTGAGCACTGTTTCCTGATTCTTTAAAGTTTAATTCAAGGTAATTTAGAGACATACTTCATTGTAATCAATTTAATATACTATACAATGTAATATAATTACACACTGGGATATAATGAAGTCAATAAAAACAACATTAAGCATCTACAGATAAACCAGAAAAACTGCTGTTAAATGAGTTGCTCCTCTCTCAGGGAACCCTAAGAAATGTACGGGTGAAATAGTGCTCAAATTTGGCCTCCACCAATCTTGTTTCCCACCCCAAAATGTTTCAATCGCAACCCCTGTGAACATTCTGGGAATTTGGGAAGTTGCAATCCCAAGGGATCTGGAGAGCTGAGAAAGGGTGCTATAAATAAATGTACAGCCTGGAGTTCCCTGAGGAAGCCGTGATAGTTAATACCACCATAATACCTGCACCAGTTTGTAATGAGATAAGGTAAAGGAGTCCCTGCTGATTTTACTCCACTAGTTACTGCTGACTATACGGGGGCAGTGCTCATCTCCAATGCTGTCCAAAGACATTTCTGCAGTCATGTGGCTAGCATGACATCATGGAGCACTGTTACCTTCCCACTGAAATGGTACCTATTTATCTACTTGCATTTGCACGCACTTGAACTACTAAGTTGGCAGGAGAATTTGTAATGAGACACACAGACTTTTTTGAAATAATATCCCAGTGCATTTTAATTTGCCGCTGCTTCATCATACTGTTTCCTTCCTCCAATAGGATACAGATCTACTTTTTCTCTATATTTTTACATCCTTTCCCATTCATGTGGCTATTAACTCTACTAGAGATTGCCTGCTAGAAGTCAATGCTTTGTGGATGGGGTGTCAGCACATAACTGCTCTACCTGTTGCTAGCAGTCTTCATATCCTCCAGAAATTGAAATGGGACAGCCCACCTGCTGTGGCCAACTCACCATGGCCAACTTACCACAATCAACTCGCAGGACAACTTGCAACAGCAAAGTCACCATGGGACAACTCGCTGCGGGACAATTTAACAATTCTACTTTATTTTAAATAAATAAAAATGTTTTAATTTTTGCCATTCACATTTCATTCTGTCCCTCCTTTTGCATCCTTTCTTCAATGATTCCATTCCACTATTTCTTTGATATTAGTGTAACTCTTGTCCTGTGCGAGTTCGCCACAGCAAGTCATAGACTTGAAGCGATGGTGGTGAAAAATTACCATTCATTTTCATTTCTTTGGGCTTAACACAAGCTACTAGGAATTGAAAGGTATTCAAAATAGAAAAAGACAAAGCAGCTAGAATACAATAGGTATCTCTGCACAAGTCGTGGAAGGTTCCCAATTTTTGTGAAAGGCTGAGGGATATCAAAATTGGGTTCTGCCTATCTCCAAATGCCCAAAATAAACCTAAACAAACAGGCAAATTTCAAAAGGATGTGTTCAAAGTGTGCATGATCTGATGCTGACCTTAAAATTCAGGCTTTTGAGCACCCTACAGTACTATTACTGTATCGCCCCCTGGCAATGCTGTAATTAAGACCCATCAGTTTTCAGTATTTCCTTTTTCCACACTATGATTTTCAAGGGTATATAATTTAACCAAAAATGCTGGTTCTGGCAGTATGTGCCCCCATCTTTAGATTTCTTCTTTAGATTTAGATAATCTGAAACTCTTATTATAAGCAGAAAAAGGGAGGAAGGGAAAGCAGCACAATAATTAAGATCACCCTTTTGAAAAACAAGCTACTTGTAAAATTCACATGGGTTCAAATTGAATAGTCCATTTGCCAGACTTTAGGGACCATGTTTACTCATCTTTCTGCCTCGCATTTGATGCATGAGTGAAAGAACAACACACAAAGCTTTATCACCTCTAATGGCATTATTTTCAGGGCATGCTTTAAGAAAGCAAGTTATTAAACAAGGTTATCAAACCACAAGAAACCAAGTGGTGCTGGTGTATGTGGGAAGCAGCTCCTAGTCTAATTCCCATATCAAGCTGTTACTTGATACACAGCTAAACAAAGAGCATGCAGCTTTGGATATATACCACACAGTTCTTAGTAAGACTTGATAGTTCATAGTTCACTAATTTAACCAAGTATGCTTTTAATTTATTAATTAACCCAGTATGCTTGCTTCAAATGACATAGTACACTGCAGATTAATTATGCACATTGACTTCCTACATTACACTAAGCAAAATTGGGGTTGGCTTTTCTGGATTCCATAGCTAGTGGATCAGACCTGGATGGAGACCACTGAAAGTCTTACAATTCTAGACTAGACTGCGAAGTTGAGCAAACATTTCAGAAGACAACAGTAGTAAACCATGTGAAGCACAGGGGTGCAACCAAATAGTGTTAACCATCATCATAGCATGATTCCAGTTTGACTAATATTGCTAGGAGTAATAAAACTCTTGTAATAACAGTTACTAACAGTTACTAACTGTACTCAGCTGCAGCCTTTCTCAATAGGACAGCATGTCCCAGAATAAAGAGGCCCACATATTAGCTGGTGAGAAACACTTTAGCTATATAAAGCTGATATTATATGCCCTGCATTGGTTACCAACAAGTTTTCTGATTCCAGTTCAGGAATATTGATAATGCTATATACAGCCTTATATGGCTTGGTCTGGCTTATCTATGGATTCTTCATATAGAACTGGCCTGAGCAATCCAGGAAGGAATGCTGAGGATCACCTCTCTTAAAGAAGCTGAGAGGATAGGAGCCCAGAGACAGGTTCTGCATAGCTGCCCCACCCCTGTGGAAGCATCTCCTTCCAGAGATCAAGTGATCCCCAATGTTATTTATGTTTAGAAAAACCATGAGGACTCTTATCCTTTCAATAAGGGACATGGAGCTGGAGCAATTTGCAGTGCAGGATCAATTATTCTTTTACCTCTCTTTAGTACATTATGTTTTAATGATTATGTCCCATGTATTGTTTTAGATGTTTTTAAAAATATAAATTAAGTGAATCGATGAATGTGGCAAATGAAAAGTTATGATGGCCAATGTTTCTTACAACTGTAGCCCACCACATCTGGAGGATACTGAATTAGAATTACAGAGTTCCCTCTGTATCTTCATGGTCATAAATACCATAGCAGCTAATATGACTGGAATACTAATTATTTTTAAACTGCCAGCACTGGACCATAGTGACGACTAGAATTCAGCTAATGTTGGTTTCCCCTGAAGGAAGTTTTTCTGCACTGAAGAACCTCATAATTATTAAAAAAGGATAACCCAGGCAAATTGGCTCACTTTTCCCATATTATAATTATAGATGCCTAGTTTATCATCAAAAATGTTTTGTGCATGGATGGATTGGAAACTTAAAAATAGCTTACATCGTGTATGTGAATGCGATTCTCTCATGCACTTGTAGACATAACTATGAAATGGACTGTATCACTGGCACTACTCATTTGGTAATGTATGTCTACAAAAATGCCTATCCAAAGCAACTGATAATGGCTGTTTACAGACATTTTATGCTGAATGTTTGCATAGCAAGTGGAACATCACATTATGAACTTCATAATGTGAAATTCATAGAATGATGCACATTGAATTTTCTTTCATGTGTGAGATGAATATGGACATGAAAGGCAGTGCAATGGAACATCTATTGTACTCACAGTGTGAAGGGAAACGCATATTTCATGAATGTTCATAAGCAAGAAATGGTATGGAAAGATCATGAACATGAGTTTTGCAATAGCTGTAAAATAAATATGCGTTCTTAGCAACCAACACCATTTCATTTGCATGCCAATTAGCTGATTTGCTTTGCTAGACCCATTTTCTGCTAATAAACATATATGGCTTTCAACTATTGTTTTTCATTTTTGTATATTTGCATTGTATTTTCAGAAGAAAATTTACCCTGTTGACAACAGTAATTGCTTGGAGGAAACAGAGATCTGATATGATCCGCTGCTTCTCGTTATCTTATTGGTGCTTTACTTGTTTTCTATGATCTCATCTTAGTAGAATTTATTAATCTAATCCAGGGGTCCCCAACCTATGGGCCACGGCCCACTACCAGGCTGTGCCTGCTTGGCCACTGGGCCATGTGAAGGCATGGCCAGTGCACGTGCACACCCTAACCCTGCCCCGAGTGTCCCACCAGCACTAGTGCCGTCCCAAGTATCCCGCTGGCACTAGCACCGCCCCATTTGCAGCACTCATGTCCATGCAGCCCCATTTGTGCGTGCACACATGGGGCTAATTTTTGTGTGCGCAGGCACGCAGCCCATATGTGCACATGCACATACCGTAGCAGTGCCTGCCTCCCTTTCCGGGCCGCCAAATCAAAAGGGTTGGAGACCTCTGGTCTAATCAATTTTGTCATTCTGGAATGTCATAACATCAATGGAAAGATCCCAAAACTTTATTAATCCTAGTTTGTATAAGTAATGTGTGCCTTTCCCTAACAGCTAACTTGATGGTGTCACTAATTTAAAAAGGGTTAGAGTTGGAGTGTGAGTCATGTATTCAATGCTAGAAGCAGTCATAACACTGATGAGATGTAACACCCCAGAAGATCTGTCCAATGTCACCTTCATCCTTTTTTTCCTTTTTTTTACTGTATCAATTTATCTTACTCTGGTTTCTACTTTTTCTACAATGTAAGCAAATGTATCTAACTTGGACAAATCTGATTGGAGGAGTATACAGCAAATTTGGAGATAAGTGGAAAATTAAAAGGCACCTATATTAGTCCATGAGATATGAATCGGTTTGCTGAAAAATGCTTCTTAATGAAATTCTCAAGTATTCCACCATGACATCACAGATGGGGGGAAGACAGCGTTAGCAGCACAGTTCCTCTGCTAAATCTATTATTACTCTACATCATTTAGATATTTGAAAATCATGGGAGTTGGAGAAAATTGATGAAGGATTTCAGCGGACATTATTTTCTTCTGCTCCAACTTTTCATAATTTGAGCAGTTTTGCAAAAAATGTCCTTTTATCAGCAGCTACTGCTGTTGCTAGTGAATGATCATTACACTTATTTATTTTTTCTCTGTTTAAGAAATTAAAACATGAGAGCAGAGTCTTGTCTACACTACCTAGCTGCCATGTCCTTGGCTGTGCTGCTCCGCGTGGGCCACACTCAGGGGCAACTCTCCTCCAGGGGAGCTGCTGGTGAGGAGGGGGTCATGGGGGGAGGCAAGGCTGGGGCAACGGCACGTGTGCCCACAGAGAGGGCTCAGAGTGCCGCCTCTGGCACGCGTGCCATAGGTTCGCCACCACTGCCCTAATGTGTCTTTGGAGCAAAAATTAATATAAGGCCAGTCTTATTTTCAGGGAAACACTGTATCCTACTTTACTCTACCTTCACCAGATCTCACTGGGAGTACTGCAAACAATTCTGCACACCTTAAAAAAAAAGACATTGATAAACTGGAGAAAGTCCAGTGAAGAGTTATCAAAATGGTGAAAGGATTGGAAAACAGGTCCTACAAGGAATGGTTAAAAGACCTAAGTCAGGGGTCTTCAAACTTGGCCCTTTCATGATTTGTGGACTTCAACTGCCAGAATTCCTCAGTCATCATATGCTGGCTGAGGAATTCTGGGAATTGAACTCCACAAGTCATAAAAGGGCCAAGTTTGAAGACTCTTGACCTAAGTCTTAGAAGAGAAGGTTGAGACAGACACAATAGCTGTCTTCAGATATCTGAAGGTTGACAAGGACACAGTAGCTGTCTTCAGATATCTGAAGGGTAGTCACATTGTTGAGAATTCAGATTTATCCTCAGATGCTCATCAGGTAAAACTAGAAGTACAATGCGATGAAGAATATAGTACAGATTAGTCCTTAGGAAGAACATCTTGACAATAAAAGCTATTACTCAGTGAAACAGGTTACTGCATGAAGTCATTTCTTTCCCTTCACTAGAGGTTTTCAAACAGAATGGATAATCATCTATCTACTGGGGATAATGTGAATCCTGCAGTGCGCAGGAGGTATGACTTGATGCTTCTTAGGTATCTTCCCACTCTATGGTTCTGTGAAGTATGATTGATTGGATTTGTGAAGCTGCTCGTCTCAAAATTTGTAAGTTTCTTTGTAAGTTTACAAAATTTAAAATTGGATAATGTCTTCATTACAATTAATTGTAATGACCTAAAGCAGGATGGGCAAAAGGTCTGATGTCTCCAAATTCATCATCTGGCAGGATGTCAGCAAAATAAAAAATGGGGAAGAAGCAGCATGAAAGTCAAAACACAGTGTGCCTGTTACTAGACTGGAAAGCTACCAATCTCCTAACGGCAACATCTGATTTAATGTTTAGACTTTCTAGAATCTTTCCGGTGGCAGTTAGCCCTTGGTTATAATCCTGTTGATATCTGAAAGGGGGTTGCATTTAACAATAATGGAAGGAGAGAGCGAGTGTATGCATATTCTGCCCTTTTGTGAGTGAATGGCAGTTATAATGATGTTGACTGCAGTGCAGTAAAGCATAGGTTTTGCTGCCACTCAGTCACAAAGAGACCCCTGCTGGCATGTTGTTGTGCTTGTTAAGAAGGTTTTGCAACTTGGCATAGGAGAGATATGCAAACTGACAGCTTTGAAGATTCCCTTGTTGTCAGGCTTACTACTGGCTACATGAGAGTTTGTTTACCATTGTTGTTTCTCTGCTTATTCATTCATCTTGCCTCTTCCACTGATAATTGCCATACAACATCAAAATGCAATGAAGCAAAATATTATGTTGTAGTAGGGGATTATGTGGGAATAGAGCAAGAGTTGAAAAACTTTGTGTTCCCTCTTACATAGCTGTCTGGAAAAAAGAAAGACCAGCTTAGTTTTTATTATCTCACAAAGTCAGAGAACTTTTTAAATCAGATGCGTACAGTCATTTCAGGATTGTGATTTTGGAACCAGTGGAATTAATATGTAATGAACAAGCATTAAATGTGGTAAAGGTTAGATGAGTTTGGGAGGTTGTCATGACAACAATAGAACAGCAATAGGCACAATTTTATTTATCGCTTTCAGTTGTACCACCGCTTGATCCTACAATAAGTCAGTTTCTATCAATTAACATTTTTAGAGAGAATAAAAATTTAATTAATAATTTCACTTTGAAATTAGGATTCAGGAATGTCAGACCCGAGGTAGTGAAGTTTCCTAACAAATGTATCCATGGGTATCTTTCTTAGTGCTTGCCAGGGTCCTAGTGTATCTGGGGGGGGGGGGGAAAATCATTTAGCTGTATTCAGCCCTCTAGATGCATGGAAACAAAGAGGAAAGGCAGGGCAGCAGACTACATTGTACTTTTTATGCTTGTTTGTGATGTTGTGACCCAACTACAAATTGGCAAAGCTTTGTTGTGACAGCACTTCATCATGTTTGCATCATCATGGTTAGACATAAATGCCTATGGTAGTAATTGTACAATATGTAGCATTCCTTAGTAATGGTAAGGACAATACCAGTCTTTGATTAGTATTTCACAAGTGTAGCTAAAGCTGCTTTACTCTTTTCTGTGCAAGCTAAGATCATACACACGTAACACTGGAGAAAAAGAGAGAATCAGAATTTGTAAGATCTGAACTACATTCTGAATTTCTTAGTGAATAAATGATGTTAGCAGGAATCCTATTTGATTACAGTCTTCTCATATGAGACTATATCTTTGGTATTTTTAGTTGTTTTATCATATACTGATTGATTGTCACCCACTGCACTCCTTTGTTGGATTTTAAAAAGTGAAGATTCCACACTACTTTAATAATTAGGATATTTCATAGTTTGGATATTACTTCCAAACTTGGATGCAACTTTTGATGAAGTAGAAATCCTTTCTCCCTCCCTCTCTCTCTCTCTCTCTCCCCCCCCCCCCCCCCCCCGCCCTGTGTGTGTGTGTTTGCACCTTTAAGTCAGTCTTGCCAGGATAAATCCTTGGAGTCTTCTTGCAAGGTTTTTCAGAAGTATTTTGCCATTGTCTCCTTCCTAGGATTGAGAGAGAGGGACTGGGTGGTTCTGATGCCTAAGAGAGGCATCACTCTCTTAGAACTCACTCTCTCAGTTCCTACCTGATAGAACTGATACCCCAAACTGGTTTACTGATTAGAATTGAATTAATGTACAGTATGTACATAAAGAAATGTAGGATTATGATTATGAAAACAGTCCTAATCAAGCAGCATAAAATTTGGACCATGGTAAAATTTAATAGACTATGTTAGTTCTTGCAGCAAAGAAAGAACTAAGATGATGCATATGATAGTTAATTTTATATTGTCTGGATATCATCAATACTAAGAATGCTTGAAGAGCTACAAGGTGGGTCCCAGTACGTTGGCATAGTCTATCAGTGGTGATGCCTTCCTTTGGCCTTTGCATATATTTTCTCCAAGGGCATTATTTTAACCAACCTCAAGGAGCTGCCAATTTATATTTCCCATGATGTCCTGGAGCAATACTATAAAGGGGTATAGGGGTGATTGCCACAGATCACAATACTTATACCACTGCTGATAAACCAATCCTATCATGCAATGATATTAGAGAGCCCCCACCAAAGACCACTTAGTCACCCACTTCTAAATGTTTTGACAGATGCTATTTTCTTCTGTTTACTTCAGTAGAGATAGATAGATAGATAGATAGATAGATAGATAGATAGATAGATAGATAGATAGATAGATAGATAGATAGATAGATAGATAGATAGATAGATAAACAGACAGACAGACAGACAGACAGACAGATATAGATTAGATAATGGATAGATAAATCATTGATATATAGATTAGATGATAGATAGATAGATAGATAGATAGACAGACAGACAGACAGACAGACAGACAGACAGACAGACAGACAGACAGACAGACAGACAGACAGACAGACAGAAAGACAGACAGACAGACAGACAGACAGACAGACAGACAGACAGACGGTTTAAATCAGGAGCTCAAGATAGCATATACAGTATTTCAAGGTCCCTGCCCTGTACACATGCTACCTAGCACATTTTAGTCTCTTCAAATTAGTCTCTACCTCCTTTCTTCTCCTTGCTGAGTGATTGCAAATATACTCTTCAAAATATGACAAACCTAATGGGTTAACTAAATTAAGTAGCTCTCCCAACTGATCTCAAGGACAGAACATTAAATACTGTATGTACTTAATTCTCTTATTAAAATCCACATCACTTGGGAGCTTAACTTTTGCTAAACATACCCCAAACCTTGAGGCTAATCCAGAAGAATAGTCTGGAGTATCTGGTACTGAAATCAATGTTATGTTGTTACAAAAGCAAGCTTATTGCACATTTTAACCCTCAAAATGTATAAAAACCTAGTTCTAAATACATGCATATGTAAAATTATTCTCTGATTTAAATGTCCTGGAACCACTTAAGAGTGATGTAATAGACATATTTTATCTAAAGCATACATCTTAGTTCAACATCCTTTTGAGTTCTGGGGTTAGAATTGTGCAATGTTTTTGGGAAAAGTATGTATAAACAGGGAAACGTATTGGAAAATGCAATAAAGATAGTAAGGATTTGGAACACAAGACTTCTGAAAATCAGTGATGAATATACTGTGGACAAGATAACAATTTCAAAAGCTATAAACATCAGAGTTTTACTCAACTGCTGTCTGAAAGTAGGATCAGAAGTTGAACTAATGCGTTGAAGATAGTTCTGAAGTATTTTCCATGTTGAAAAAAAGAAGTAATAGTGAGGTCAGTGTTGCATTTTACAAAGGACAATTTTCTCTTTAAAAGCGTTCCCTATTTGAACGGCTGTCAAATGAATCTTCTATTTTAAGGCATCTTCCATTTGGAAGTCTAGCTTAAAAATAGTAACAATTTTTAAAATAATTTTTATTGAAAGTTTTACAAAGAACATAAAAGCTAACACAAAGAGAAAGCAATAAAGAAAAAGGCAAACAGACAGAAAGAGAGAATAAAGAGAAATAGAATGAAGATGCTTCTGATTTCATTTGAAGCAAATATTAGTATTCTTGCAAAATTATCTCTTACTCTATGATTACAAAAGAAAGCTCCCTCTTTTCTTTTATTCATTTTTTTCTAATCATTAAACCACAAATCATAAGTACATTTTTATGTTTTATACAAAAAATCTATATAGGTTTTCCAGACAGCCATAAATGTAGATATTGTTTTTTCTCTAATCAAAGAAATTAATTTAGCCCTCTCAAGTTCCATCATCTTCACCAGCCATTCCTCCATTGTGAAGCACTGAGGGACCTTGGAGGTCATCGAGTCCAACCCCCTGCTCAGGCAGGAACCCTACACCATTTCAGACAAATGGCTGTCCAGTCTCTTCTTAAAAACTTCCAGTGTTGGAGCATTCACCGCTTCTGGAGGCAGATTGTTCCATTGGTTAATTGTTCTAACTGTTAGGAAGTTTCTCCTTAGTTCTAAGTTGCTTCTCTCCTTGATCAGTTTCCATCCGTTGCTTCTCGTCCTGCCTTCAGGCACCTTGGAGAATAGCTTGACTCCCTCTTCTTTGTGGCAGCCCCTGAGATATTGGAACACTGCTATCATGTCCCCCCTCGTCCTTCTCTTCGTTAAACTAAACATACTCAATTCCAGCAACCGTTCCTTATATGTTTTAGCCTCCAGTCCCCTAATCATCTTTGTTGCTCTTCTCTGTACTCTTTCTAGAGTCTCAGCATCTTTTTTACATCGTGGTGACCAAAACTGGATGCAGTATTCCAAGTGTGGCCTTACCAAGGCATATAAGAAAAACATTCCATGATTTTTTTCTAGTGGTGTTTATTAGTCCCAAAATAAAGGTCCCTGGTTTCAATTGTATTTTCACCTTTAAAAACATATGAATTAGTGTGTGAATTTCTATCCATTTTTAAGCTTTTTTACATGTCCACCAAGCATGATAAAATGTCCCTTCATGTTGTTTGCATTTCCAGCAAAGATCCGAAATGCCTTTATACCTGCTAGACAATTTCTCTGGTGACAAATACCAACAATATTTGGACTAGAAGACCTCCAAAGTCCCTTCCAGCCTTATGCTTCTATGACACATCATTTTATTAAAAAAAGTTAGACTAGAACAGTGGTTCTCAACCTTTTTAATGCCGCGACCCCAACCGGTCGTAAGTCAAGGACTAAACCGGTCGTAAGTCGAGGACTAAACCGGTCGTAAGTCGAGGACTGCCCAACCGGTCGTAAGTCGAGGACTTTCCCTGCCCGGGAGCGCCACGCATGCGTGGTTTCGCCCCCTGCGCCGGCCGAGGCGTAACTGGCAAGCGGCAGAGACGGAGCAGGCCGACCACCAGCTGGCCCAGCCCAAGGGAGGTAAGGCACCCGCCGGAAAAGGGGGGAAAAATGGCGGACAAAAAAATGGCGGACAAAAAAAATGGCAGACAGCCTTGCTTGGCGACCCCCGTGAAATGGTCGATCGACCCCAAATGGGGTCCCGACCCACAGGTTGAGAACCACTGGACTAGAACATAATGTAAATTTCAATCATTTCAACCACATATTTTCCTATTGGTCCTATTGGGATATTATAGCCAAACTTCTTAGCCCATTTTGTCATACATTCTTTCAATTTCAGCAACAACATTTTAGCAGTAACATGTTCATCATTAGTATATAATTCTATTTCAAACTTGGTCTTATTTTATTTAAAATGGTAAAATAGTCTATCCATTTTAAACCTTTTTATTAATTGCATATAAGCAAACTATTGACAAATGTATCCTCCTGTTATTAAATCTTCTCTTGATTTCATTTTACATTACAATCCCTTTGAGAACATTCTAATACATGCTCTCTTGGCATTTGGCTGATTGAACCAAACTGAAAATCACCAAACACTACATTTTATACTTAACATTTTGTAACGAAAGAGATGGGGAAATACCTTATGTACAGTACTAAAGCAGTCCCTTAGAAGTGCTACCTTTTGGTGTTATGATTACAAAAGCAACAGAACCTCTTGCTATGAGTCAGTTTGCCACATGCAGCCTTGCTATGAGCAATTGAATCTTCTTCACAACATACCATCTCTGAGAAATTCCTGAGGCCTGGAACTTAGACAGGAAGTGAGAGTAAGTAAAAACAGATCCCAACAAAGCAACAAATAATCATTTGTGTTTTAAATGATCACCCTTGCTGTGGCACTATACTGTCCTTATGTTTGCAGGGAGGCTTCATAGGTGGGAATATGCGTATTTTGAAGGAGCTCAATTGTATCATTGGTTGATACAATAAGTCAATAACCAATAGTCTGGTTTGATTCTGTGATCACAGTATTTCAAAGGGGAACAGAAGTGCAATGAAGCTTTCATGTCATCGTGTGGGGGCTGTTTAAGAGGAAAGATGTCTCAAGGAAATAGAAAAACTTAAATTATGGAGCAGGGATGAGAGAAAGTACTTGTATTGTATGAGCAGGGGGTAAAATTGGTATTGCCATGCATTTGGCGGCAGCTGCTGTAAACTCCAAATTGAAGAAAAGCTTCTATCCATACAAAGACACATAATTATTTAAAACCTAGGCATTTGGGGACAAGGGGAGCAAATGATATGATTGTTTGATTATGCTAATGTCTCAATTTATATTTACATCAGCCAGCAGGACACAAGTACATAGTTCCAGCAATGTATGATGCTATCTCCATATACTTTATGTGACATTATTGTCTCTTGTTACAACTAATTCCAGGTCAACTTATTTCAGTATATTTGACAGAATATCCTATTGGTAATTTTCCCCATTGGCAGTAAACATTAATAGATATAATGGCTAAAGTGTTGGACTGACACTGAAAAGACCCAGATTTTGTCACCTTCAGTCACAGAAGATCACTTGGGTCACTCACTTTCTCTCAGCCCAACCTACTTGCACGATTGTTATGGGAAGAAATTGAAGAAGGAGCACTATGTATGCCAACTTGAGTTCATCAGTAAAAAGTTGGAATCAATTTGATGCTCTGTTGTAATACCCATAGGAAGAACGATAGATAGGGACATTCATTTTCCTGTGCTTAATGATAATGCTGACCTGGCTTAATAGCAGTTTCATTCTAGGTCTTGTGAAATATGATGAAAAGATGCTTGTAATGGAAAAATTTAGAAGAAATATGTGTTTGATTCATACAATCAATAGCCTTTACTTAGAAATATGTTTAGTACTCCTGATCTCTTTAGCACTGATTGTCCCAAAGTCCCAAAATTAAATGTGAGACGTCTTGATTTACAAGGCTTAAGTAATTAAAGAGTTTTCCTGAAACCAGCTGTTACTTTGTGTTCCCAGAATCTGCTTGTCTACATATTATACTTCAAGACAGAAGTGCTGATAAGAGCCAATTTTTTTTTTGCAATGGACTAGAAAATTATCTGAGGTTAAACTACAAAATCCATGCTGCATTTGGGCAGATGAAGCATAAGAAAATTTGGTCAACAACAGCATAATAGGAAAAGTTCCTAAATGTTGTTTCACACATGTAATAAGAGTTACAGTATTTTGACAATACAGTGTTACTTCAATAATATCAACAGTGCTACTGAACCAGTGTAAAGACAAAAACCTGAAATGCTTTAAATCATCCTCTTTAATATTATCATGGATTTAGTGCCTTCAGTGTTTGATCATTTAAGAGGCTTCTGTTGATACTTAACTATATTTAGTCTACAGAAGACAGGCTGAATTTAAACTGATTTGCCTCTAAGAAGGGAAAGTAGACAGGGAAAAAAATGATAAACACAAATCCTATGCAATGACCAAGCATCCCATCTTGTCAATCTAGACCAGTGATAGCAAACCTTTTAGAGACCGAGTGCCCAAACTGCAACCCAAAACCCACTTATGTATCGTTGGGTGCTGTGTGGGTATGGCCCATTGCATGGGTGTGGCCCATTGGGTGGACATGGCCCATTGGGTGGGCGTGGTTGCGGTGGTAACAGCAGACTGGGTGGGACTAAAACGTTCAATCAATCAATTCCAACTTTGCAAGACCTTTTTTTTCCCGCGAGAAGTTAAAATTGATTGATTGGTTGAACCTTTTTTTTTTTTTGCACACAGCAGTGGAGGCCTAAAGTGAAAAGGTTTTATAAAACCCAGCTGAAGGCCTAGGACTGGGGCTTAAGTGCGCGTGCCCACAGAGAGGGCTCTGTGTGCCACCTGTGGCACGTGTGCCATAGGTTCGCCACCACGGACCTAGACTTTGAAACTGCATCTGAAACCAGACCTCCTGCTAATAAATATATATGTGAAATACATGTATACATCCAAGTGTATAGATGCTAGTAGAAGCACTCCAAAAAGGGGGCAGGGTAATGCCAAAATATTATTATTAATTGCATTCATAATAATTAATTTAAATTGTCTCTAAAAATAAGAAAGCCCATTTACTTAGAGCTGCCCAGGGTCTACTGAACCGGGGAGCTATAATAAATTTAAATAAATAAATAATGAACCCATTTTCTCAATCTGCTTACTGTATGTTTGAACTTTCACAAACATAAAGATTTTTTTCTCACATTGAAACTCACAAGCACAGACACATGCACACAGGGCTTTTTTTTGTCATAGAACACCCAGAACGGAGTTCCGGCACCTTTTTGGGATGGAACCTTGTAGGGTAGGCAAGGCGGGTTGTATAATGTATGTGAGTTCTAGCACCTTTTTTTTTCCTTCAAAAAAAGCACTGCATATACACATTCCCAATCTCATTATCCAACAGAAGCTGCAAATTGTAAATCCTGTCTCGGAGTTTTAAAAAGAGTAAACATTCGCTGGACAAGTAATAAAGAAGAGACTCGCTCTTCCCAAGGAAATTTCTGCAGCCATTTTCACCTCTTGACTATTAACTGTTTTCCTGCCATATCTTATAATTAGAACTTATAAAACAACTCCTCCCAATTTAGAGATGGGAAAAGCCTAAGGATAAAAGACAATATTATTTACAATATAATAGTATTCATAATGCATACTTATTCTGGACAAGGGAAAGGATGGTCTTGGTAGCCACACCCAAATTATGAAATAAGTTGTCCTCTTTCACTCTTGTTTAATTTCACTGTTTAATGAAAAATTGTTCCATCCAGTTTTTATCTGATCAAGTAGATTATATACAATGTGCTGGGCCTTAGCACTGTGCTTTGATTGTGTTTTGTATATTATTTTGTATTGCTGTTTTATTAGGTGGCTGATATTTTACATCACACATTACAGTTTTATTATGTGTTGCTAGTATTTTTGAAGGATGTAAGCCATTTGAGTGGAATATAAATCCCTGGACAGGAACATATGCAGTGACTGTACAATAAGACCTTGGTATCATGCATACCATTCACCTTTGAAGCAGACTTGGCTTGTCATAAAAAAAAAGTTCATTTTAGACTTTAATGTTGTGAAATTATGCTGTAATGCCTTTTAAAGTAAATTGAGGACCTACAGTTTTCTCATCTCAAAAACTAGGCAAGATGAGGCATGATTGATACTTAGATGGAAGACAGTCTGGGAATCAAGAACTATGGAGCTGAAAGAGATTCTAGAAATCATTACAACCCCTATTTCAGTTTTATTTGTTTATTTGTTTATTTATTTAGAAATTTATATGGCTGTCCTTAAATAAGTAATGGATGGCTAATAGCCAATATCCAAGAAAAAACAATATATAAATCAAAAGAATACTATGTAATTTCTTTGTGGTACTGACTACTTTTCTTCTTTCTTTTGCAGATTTTGGCCATTATTTCCATCATGTTCATTGTGCTCTCTACAATTGCCTTGTCTCTAAACACTCTGCCTGAGCTTCAGGACAAAGATGAGTATGAAAATCCTACAGATAACCCTCAGCTAGCCCACGTAGAGGCAGTGTGCATCGCATGGTTTACAATGGAATATCTCTTGCGTTTCCTCTCTTCTCCTAAGAAATGGAAATTTTTCAAAGGACCACTGAATGCCATTGATTTGTTAGCAATCTTGCCCTATTATGTCACCATCTTCCTCACAGAATCCAACAAAAGTGTACTTCAGTTCCAAAACGTCCGGAGGGTAGTCCAGATATTTCGAATCATGCGAATACTCCGTATTCTAAAGCTGGCCAGGCATTCAACTGGTTTGCAATCTCTGGGATTTACATTGAGGAGAAGTTACAATGAACTTGGATTACTTATTTTGTTTTTGGCCATGGGCATTATGATCTTTTCAAGCTTAGTGTTTTTTGCAGAAAAAGATGAGGAAGATACAAAATTCAAGAGCATACCAGCATCGTTCTGGTGGGCAACAATAACTATGACAACTGTTGGTTATGGAGACATCTACCCTAAAACTCTTTTAGGTAAGATTGTTGGTGGGTTATGCTGTATTGCTGGAGTCTTAGTGATTGCCCTTCCAATCCCGATCATTGTAAATAACTTTTCAGAGTTCTACAAAGAACAGAAGAGGCAGGAAAAAGCCATTAAGCGTAGGGAAGCCCTTGAAAGAGCCAAAAGGAATGGAAGCATTGTGTCCATGAATATGAAGGATGCTTTTGCACGTAGTGTAGAATTGATGGACATAGTTGTTGAAAAGAAAGGAGAAAATGCAGGCAAAAAAGATAAAGTTCAGGACAATCATTTATCCCCAAGCAAATGGAAATGGGCCAAAAGATCAATCTCTGAAACTAGCTCCAATAAATCTTTGGAGACAAAGGAACAAGGATCACCTGAAAAAGCTAGGTCTTCCTCCAGTCCTCAGCACCTGAATGTTCAGCAACTCGAAGACATGTACAACAAAATGACAAAAGCTCAGTCACAGCCAAATCTCAATTTAAAGGAGACAGCTCAACCCAGCAAGCAAAAAGAAGAACTAGAAATGGAGGCCATTCCTGGCCCAATGGTCCCTTTGTTGACTACTCGGGCAGATGGAATAATTGACATGAGAAGCATGTCAAGCATTGACAGTTATATAAGCTGCATGACTGAATTTCCTGAAGCTGGGAGATATTCTCATAGCCCACTGACTACACTGACCAGCAAAGGTGGAAAACTTCCCCTTCAGGACCCATATAGGTTGGAAGGAAGTGGGTCCAAATTCATGGAAATAAAACCAAATCTGGAAAGTGGCCATTGCTCTACCTTTTTCATAGAGAGCCCCAAAAGTTCAATAAAACTCATTAATCCTCTAAAACTGAGATCTCTAAAGGTTAATTTTATGGAAGAGGATGCTATAGGGCCAGCAGCTTCAAATGTCCTAAGAATATACCCAGATACCATCAAGAACAGGGGAGCTACATGTGCTGCCACAGATAGCTCTGGATATTCTGATCGATCTCTAATGAGTCCAGAAACTTCTATTTATACGACTGCAAGTGCTAGAACCCCTACAAAGTCACCTGAGAAACAGACACCGATTGTTCTTAACTTCCATGATGCTGGCATTCATAAATTTATTGATGCTGACACAGATGATGAAGGTCAGTTGCTCTATGACTCAAGTCCTCCAAAAGCCCCTTCAGGACATACTAGCCCCAAATACAACACTTCTCAGAGAGGCTATATAAGGCAACGAGATAATGTTAGTAAAACCGAGAAGGACCACTTAGCAACTGCTGCATTGTCCTCTACACCCAGGTTTTTAGGGCAAAATTGCCTTTATTCCATGGAAAATATCACTGGAAGAACCCATGCTAACCAGGAAACTATCAAATTAGATAATCATATTTCACCTGAGGTTCACATATTACCAGGTGGTGGAGGAGGAGGACATAGTAACAAACATGATAAAAATATCTGATCAGTGCTGCAGAATGTTGGTTAACAACTGACAGGAATGCCTTTACACTCAACACACAAAGAAAAGATTCTGCATGGCATGAACTTTTGACTGAAGAAGCCACCTGTTTTGTAAAAATCAGAAGGATGTCTTGAAATGGGATTAAGGATAATACCTCCTCCGAATCTACTCCAAATTCTTACTCCAACCACACTACAGTCATTAAGTAAAATGAAGTTTGTGCACATCTTGATCATAAATTGATCTCCTTTCAACTTCCTTTACAGAAGTCAGTGTGACCAATTCTTCCATTCATTCACTCCTTTAACATAGACCTCTTTTATGGCAATACCAGTATCTGAATTGCATTGTCATCTTAAAGTGATCTAGACATCTGTAGTCAAATACTGGAACAAATGGTAGATGTGATCAGAAACGCAACACGTTATGCTTAAAGGTAACTATTCCAAACATCCCCATCCATGTCTTTTTCTCTGATGAATACAAGGTCTGAAGACGAACAGGGCTAGGGTAGGCTTATGAAATCACAAATGCAGTGAATTGAGAAATAAACTTTTAAACATTTCTCTCTGTATTTCTAGATGCATTAAAATCTATTTTTTTATTTTTAAAAAAATCAGCAGGGTGAGTTGCACCACTTGTACTAAATCCAAAATATCCCTTCAAAGTTATATGTAAAAAAAAAATGACTCTGCTAAAAGTCATACAAAATCCGAGATCAGGGATGTAGTTTTTAACTTGGGATTAGGAGGATAGTTTTCAAACTTAAATATGGTAAGATGTTTAAAAAGAGATTTTCATACTTTTTTATGAATGGATGTTTTTATGTATTCTTGAAAATAAATAAATCAGGTGGATCTAATCTTTTGTGTGTTGGAGAAGGGTATCCTTGGAAGGTATCACCCAAACCTCAACAGTTGGGAAACTAAGGAACAGCGGCAAAACAACAACAAAAGCCAGAAATGGCAGCCTGAACCAAGAATCCATATTAGCTTTGAGAACAATTCCAGCACAAAAGAAATTAAGTAATATTGGAAAGATATTCCATTTCTTCTCCCTGAATTATTTGCACATCATAGACAGGGGAGGGGAAGTGAGTTACACCTAACCTGTTCACTAAGCAACAAGTTTATTTCTACCACATTTTGCACTTAAATAATGTAGAATGCAAAAATATGCAAGTTATAAATACATAAATATGCAAAAAAAGTTATTTCCAAGGAATGATCCTCCTGCCATCTGGAGTGATATACATCAAGATAGGCACTTCTGGAATTTAACAGTAGGAAGGAGGGTATAAATATCAAGAGAATAAAGGCCATGATCTTAATACATTTCCATTTTATTTTGAAACAGGCCGTTTCTGACAAAAACACAAACAGCTACACCAGCTTGGATTTATAATTCCTACTATTTCCTTTCATTTTGCTGGTATTACAAAGCACTTTATGTTAATGTCATGACAAGGGTGGAATCAAGAAGAACAGAGAATGTATTTTTAAAACACTAGCACTTTAAAAACAAACACTCTCCTTATTTGTGCCTCGTCACATCTGTGATTTGTTACCCACCTGGTAACAAGCTGCACGATAACTGTGATGATAACACATAATGTTTGTCCTTTGTTACTGTAATATAGTGTAACATTAACATTAACTTGCACACCTATAAAATCTTTGAAAGCTTGACTTCTTTTTGTAGAATAGTGCATTCACATGCAGGGGACAAGGTGATGTGGACTTTAGCCAGTCTAAGGGTTAGGCACCTTAATTCATGGCCCTTCAGCATTGACCAAGAAGCATATATGAAAGGGTAACTCAGAGTCAATGTGACCTGAAGCTCAGATCAGCCTAATTCAAAAAAATATTGGAGGAAGTAAAGCATCTTTTCCTTTTTCTATTTCATTCCCTGAAAAAAGGCTTACAAAGATGCATTCAACGTGAGTGCCTGTGACAGCAGATAGAAAAACTTTTTAACATGAGCCATTTATTAAAAAAGGAAGGTAAGAAGGTAGGCCTTGGGAAAAAATATTTTGTATCAGATTTTCACAGTTTGGGGATAAGTAGAGTGCACTGCACTTATCTATCATGAGTAATTACATTACAAATAACAGGACTTGGCAAACTGAAATGGATCTCTGTAAATAATGCACTGCATCCATGAAAACAACCACCCATCACTTGTCAAATCAGTATTTTTTCTGGTGTCAAATAGCTGTTGGTCTTGAATGTAATTCTTGTCAATTCGAGCTGTACTGTCCTTCCACTTCTAATGCACGCACCATGCACAGACAAAAGCAATAAGCACATGTTTATCTTAAAAACTGTTAAAGGTTATAACAATCCTTTGCACATGATTCTGCGTAAGTGTGGATATTTTTCACATTTGCTCAATTATCCAGTTACTTAGGAAGCCCTTCCAATATTACTGTATTTATTCATTCAAATTACCAGTAAACTGAACAATTTCAGCCAGTAAAATGTTCATTCCACACAAACAAGTAAACCAAAGGGACATATGCTTACAAAAAAATGCCAAGAAAACAGCATTCTGGAAAGTTACAGATAGTTATCAGCTATCTGTAGGGTGAATTCAAGATACTTTAACTAATATAAAAATATGTGGGAGCCTTGAATTGTCATTAACAATTTGGTGTATTAACAATGCACCAAATAAATTTTGCACACAATATTGCAGAGATGGTCTTTAATGCAACTGCTAAGTCCCAGTAACTCATTGGGCTTACTGGTTGACAAATATGTTTCAGACTCAACACTAGAAGTTATTATTATAAGAGCAAAAAGGAATTACTTTGGCAACAGTAACGTGAAACTGAGGGATGCTTTAAACTTTATTAATATTCAGATTAATAATTGCTAAATTGTGTGGCTTGATGAAGAAAATGAGTCTAGATTAGTGCATGCTGGCTGGAGAATTCTGGGAGTTGAAGTCCACAGGTCTGAAAGTTGCTGGGGTTGAGAGATGTTAATCTAAATATAAGATA
The DNA here is from genome assembly GCF_001527695.2 of Protobothrops mucrosquamatus. Classification (NCBI taxonomy): domain Eukaryota; kingdom Metazoa; phylum Chordata; class Lepidosauria; order Squamata; family Viperidae; genus Protobothrops; species Protobothrops mucrosquamatus. Next base: position 70,313 of record NW_015388933.1, read on the forward strand.
CCTCAAATGTAGCCTGCTGATCTGTTAGGATACATCTCCACTGGCCACTACCTGAGAATTGCGGGCCTTACAATCCCTACATATCTGAAATGAATCAGGTTGGGAAAGGTTGACAGATTCTGAAATAAAACAGGCAAAGACACCAAGCATAAAGCCTCTGCTTTAAAGAGGTAAGAGGCAGTCAAAAGATTAAAATAAACTTAGATATATTCATACATATATGATTTCATGTAAGTTATATTATTAGATAACCTTCCCCAACCATTTGCCTCCAACTGTTGAAGTTGCAACATCCAAGATTCTCAGCCAGCGTGGGTGGCAGATTATACAAAATTGCTCTATGGAAGCATGATAATTTGGAGCTTTTTGCTCTCTTTTATTAAATATCAAAAAATTTTAATATTCCTCTTCATGTTTGGTCCTTAGTTATCTCCTTTTTGTATCTTGGGATTCCAAGCTTGTCTTTTCTTTGCATTTATGCTTAAGTTCTACACCAACTAGAATAAAAAAAAAGCAAGCTGATCATGTATACCCCACATCCCCTCATTAGTTTATGTTACAGGTTCGTCATGTCCATCATCAGCACAAATGGTAAATAAAAAATAAATAAATTTGAAAAAAGCAGGGAAAATATTTTTATTTCAAAGAATAAATCAATAGAAAGTTCTGTGTGATATATTTTAAAACAGATTCTTTGTGTAAAAACCTTTCAAATAAATTACATTTTTCATATCAAGAAAGCAAGCGCATGTAAAAATAACCATTTAGAGAAATGATCTAGCAATCTTAGTTCAAAAGTATACATTTGAAGCATGGAGGACAATCAATAACGGTATTTAAAAAACAAACCTAAAAAAAATCAACTGGTGCAACTCTCCTTGTACCCAAAAAAAATCTCTTTTTTGCCTTGCATTGGCAAACAAGAAACAAATCTTTCATATATTTAGCCATGTATTGAGTCACTTTTGACAGATGTTTCAAAAGTATCACAAAATGTGTATCTTTGAATGTGAATTGACAAAGTCCAATGGATTTCTGATAGGGATTAATTAAAATCAGACATATAACATGCTCCCCAAACTGCATTTCCTTTGTGTTTCTGAAAGGGTAATCTATTCTTGTTTTGTTTCCAATGATGAAGTATGTATGTCCAAGGCAAGCCCCACTGACATGACTGGGAATGGCACAAATCACAATGATGCTCTTGCACATACCCACCATTCATTTCAGTGCAGCTTGCGCTGGAAACTCAGTAAATTATACTCCTGTGTCTAACTGAGAGTTAAATTGTATATATAGAACATGACCAGATATGTAAACACTGGGAAATGTATTCTGCATTGAAATGCGTTTGAAATCAAAAGTGGAATTGCAAAGTCTGTATTCATGAATTGAACTGAAATCTGTATTCATGATGGTGAAAAATCCAGTACTTTGAAAAACCATAGCACAACTTTACATAACCTTTTAAATGATAGCTCATAGTCAGCTCTATTGCTAATCCCGCTCAGGTTGATTTCCATTGGCAGGAGGAGAGAAGCTGTAAAAAAAAAAAATATTCATTGTGATAGAGCTCTTACTAAGATTTTCAAACTTAGAGCTAAAAAAAAAATAGAAACAGAAGTCTCCTATAGCATATTACTTGCAAAAATGTAGGATCTCAAACTAGTGTTGTTAGGCTGAGAGCTTTTAATTAGAATTGGGGTGATCCCAAATTCAAATAACCAAGTTTGCAATCTTCTAATCATTCAGTAATAATGAGGTCAATAACTCTCTCCCAAACTAATTTGCCTAACAGGATTGTTGTCAGAATAACATGGAGGAGAATAATGTATAGCAGCTTGAAAAAGGTGAATCATAAGAAGATTCCAATTTAATTCCCCCAATGTTATGCTAATTGATTTGTTATAAGATTATATGTAGATGGCCATTCAAATGAAATGATTGGAAACGCTCTAGGATTCAGTGGGATCTTGGCCAACAGCTCTCTGGTGAACCTTCTCAGTGGTTCCTGGTGGATTCACCTCAGCAAAGTATGACTGAACATAGCTGCCACTTACAGTTTTCATTCTGCCTTGATAAAGTGTCATTCTTGGGAATTCATAGAAACTAAGTGGCAGCACTTTCTAAGCTACATTTGTAATTTCCCACAATGCCTCAGAGTGATAACATTGTGGGAAAACTAAAATGGCAGCTAAATTCAGCCTCTTTGACTATTTGAGGTGGGGATTAAAACTGAGTCCATAACAGGCATTACTGATAGAATGTGTTTGGATGCTTGAGTTCCAGGAACTGCTGGATATTAATGATAGCCCTGGAAATGATGCAACCAACAAGACATATATGCCTTTGGAACTTTGCATCTCTTAGCTAAGAAGATGAAGAGATGGGTGAGAAAAAAGAAAATCCAGTTTAATAGCTGGGAAGAGTGGTGCAAAAGTGGAATATTTTTTCTTGGAAATGAATCATTGGTATGGTAGTTGATTTGTCAAGAGGTTCCTAGGCTTTACATAATCCAATAGATTTGAATAACAGGGAGAGGGGAACATTAAATAATTGCTTGCAGTTTGTTCAACTATATATTTAATTGTGCATCCTGTATCAAATAAAGCAGAAAATGAATTACTGTTTCTCCAACAGTATGGCCCCATGCCTCTCGCCAGCCTTTACTTGCTTTTTACAGAGCTGAAATCAACCTCTTAGTTCTATGGACTGAAGGAATGACTGCAGAGTTTGCATTTACTGGCAGGCAATGTTCTCTTCTTTCTTTTGCTTTTCTATGAGAAAAAGCAACTGTAAATGTGAGTGTGATAGATTTCTCAGTGCCTTTTCTAAGCACATTTCAGGAAAACAAAGAGTAACGTAGCCAGTTGGGTGAATATCCACATCCCCAAAAAATGAAGAATCAGTTGCTGCAGAAGGAGCAAAAGATGAGCCTATGGGATTTGGCAGTAGGCCCAAAGCAAATGCATTTTTCCTGCACCTAATACACTGCATGTAATCCAGTGTGAAGTGTTTCCTTAGCTGCTATTACTAAAAATGGAAGCACTTTCTTCCCTATCCAGCTAACAAGTTACAATATTTCTAAGCAAAACCGTATTCTGTTTTGTTCTGGTTTTTTTTTTAATGTAATGCATTGATACAATTTGTATCTATTGTTAGGTATTTATGTCTTGACAGAACAATAATTGGTACTAACTTATGATTCGTAGCAGGGTATTTCAGGCTTATGTGACTGGCACTAAAGTCACATTTTCTCGACTTGATATGCTTGATGTGATATTTGGTCAATTGGATTATCTTCCAAAGCACCTAAACCATATCATTAATAGAGGTGCCAAATAAAGCAACAACCAGAATGTTCATTGTGGGACACAGCTACTGTATATGCACTGTATATGGCAGAGGATGAATTCACAAATTTGTTCTTAACCCACTGGGCTCACTGTATTTTGGCTTTTTTCCATTGCTAAGGCATGCTTCACAACAGAATAACAGCATTGGAAGGGACCTTGGAGGTCTTCTAGTCCAACCCCCTGCAGAAGCAGGAGACTCCATATCATTCAAGACAAGGGGCTGGAACGGTATAGGGTATGCCATTCCAGAATGGTATGAAATGGAGTAGAATGGAATGGTATAGAAACCATATACCATTCCAGACAAGTGGCTAATTTAGGATATTGCATTTCCTTCCACAGCTGCTGACTTCAAGGGCTCCTAAAATGCATTCAGACAGAAAAGGAGGTGTAATGTGGCTATTGGGCCTTTCTAGAGGAAACTGATGGGGAGAGGTTGCAGCTGTGGAACACCTCCTCTTATTGCAAGTTGAACAGGGTCTCAGTCAGTGGATATGTGTATATAAAATCTAGATGTTCCAAATTTTATTTTTATATATAATCAAAATTACTTAGTGGGTTTGCCTATAAAAAGTCCTTCAAATGATTTTTTTAAAGTATCTTATTAAATAGTTATTAATCATCCATTTTAAAGGAAATGATTGTGATTGTCGGAATCCATACTTAGACATAAATCTAAAAACAGGTTGACTTACATTGGCTCTAAAATGATTGGCTACAGATGACCAGCTCCACCCACCCACCCACCCACCCACCCTTGAAGCCCTCTGGTTATTCTTCAGCCACAAAAAGGCCAGATTTTAGTGGCCTTTTTGAGGGGCTAAAAAGTGGGGAAATGAAGATTGTAAGACTTAAAACACCCAAGGCCCTGCAAAAAAAATAAATGGGCTCAAATCATGCCACCTGAATTTGGCAGCAAATTGGCTAAATTTCAATGATGCTACTTTTCAACTAAAAACAGAAAAAGAATGGAAAAGGAGCAGAAGCCCTCTGGGAGATGACATGCTTGCATTCCCACACTTAACTCTCCAGTCCAAAGTTCAGTCCCAACCCACTAAGCAGTTTCAGTTGGGCTGATAGTTTGGGGCCTCCAGACTGAAAAATATCGCTCATCTCTGTAAAAGTTACACAATTTTCAGATATTCCAAAGTACTATATTTTTCTGTTCAGATAAAAATAGAAGTATGCACACACATACACAAAACCTGTATTTTTAGTAAATTTATAATTGGGTAGGTAAAGGTTTCCCTTTCCAGTTGTGTCCAACTCTAGGGGGCAATGCTCATCTCCATTTCTTAGCCAACAGAGCCAGCATTATCCAAAGACATTTCTGTGGTCATGTGGCCACCATGACCATATGCTGAGGCGCATGGAGCGCTGTTACCTTCCCACTGAAATGGTACCTATTTTTCTACTAGCATTTGCATGCTTTTGAACTGCTGGGTGGCAGAAGCTGAGGCAAGGACAGGCACTCACCCCATCATTCAGCACTCAAGTCTCAAACCCAGACAATCAGCTTTCCAGCTGACAAGCTCAGTGTCTTTAACCACTGAGCCATCAAGCCCTCCCAATTGAACAATTAAAGTTTAAAAAGTCTTTTTTTGTTTTACAGAACATTATCCCCAATATTAGAACATTATCCCCATTCCCATGCTGCTATAGGAATTTTAGTCCAACAGATCTGGACATCCCCTGTATTGAAATCTTTATTGCCAAATAATTCCATAACTGAACATTTGACCAACTCCAATGTGTGTGTGTCCATGTGTGTCTGTTCCAAAAGAATGTTGCAATCTCCGTCATTAAATTCTGTCTGTAAAAGACCATAGACCCTTCTTTTACCATTTTTAATAATCTCCATGTTTGTCGTTCCAAAAGAAATATTTTTTCATCCCCCTTTCCCTTCCCTCCCATTCCTACTACCTGGTAGACAGATGTACAAGTGAAAAAGATCCATACACTGTTGAAAGCATAACACAGTCATATAATGTCTTAACTTCATTCTCTGAAGTTGTAATTACTGAAGTAATAAGGCAAAAACAGTATGAGTACATGGATAATATGAATCCCATGCTTCATGCTGTTGTTAGTTGCGAAGTCGTGTCCGACCCATCACGACCCCATGGACAATGTTCCTCCAGGCCTTCCTGTTCTCTACCATCTTCTGGAGTCCATTTAAGTTCATGCCTACTGCTTCAGTGACTCCATCCAGCCACCTCATTCTCTGTCGTCCCCTTCTTCTATTGCCCTCAATCTTTCCCAGCATTAGGCTCTTCTCCAGTGAGTCCTTCCTTCTCATTAGGTGGGCAAAGTATTTGAGTTTCAACTTCAGGACCTGGCCTTCATACTTCATGTACAAACAGATAATTACCAAGAGCCCAGACAGTTTGAGAATCCTGCTCCTTGACTTTAATGAAGCTGATACTGCAGTAGGTTATAAAGAGTTCTACATGCATCTCCAAAAACCCTGCATTTATCTGAGTCCAAAAAGTATTATGAAACTCAAATAATGCTTCCATCTCATCCAGGCAGGCCTTTTTTAAAAGGCAAAGGGGAAGAGTTAAGAAACAGATTTTAAAAATTGATGGTTGGCCAGAGTGTAGCACAGTGAAATTTTTTGTATTTGTTTTTATTAGGCTGTTAGCTGCCCTGAGTCCGCAAGGAGAAGGGCGGGGTAAAAATTCAATAAATAAATAAATAAATAAAATAAAGGAATGCACACATATAAATGACTTTATCACTTAGTTTTTGTTTTTTAATCCCTCAAGTGTCCAAAATCTTGACAGATTCTCAGGTGTCTAAAATGAAAAGTCCATGTATTGTTAACATTCACAGAACTCTTCAGCATGGGATTTTCTGCTATGGACATCCAATTCTAGAAGGCAAAACTGCAGTCATGAACTATTAGAAACCATATGGACTCAAGGAGTAATGGGAACAGGTGGTCTCAGATAGTTAGCAAGAAAAGAATTTTTAAAAAGGAAAATAAGAAAGAAACATCAAATTTTAGTAATATTGGCTGTGAGAGGGCCTAAAACAACCATGTGTTCTTCCTCAGATATAATTTGCAATTTTCTATAAATAGTAAAATACTAAGGTTGTATGTGAGCTATTGCCCCACTCGGGAGTTGGAACGATTGGAATTCATTCATTGGGTTGGTTGGTGGATTGCTCTAGTGTAAAGACTTCCCAAGGAGAAGTGATTTATGTTCCCCTAAAAGAAGCAGGTATGTGTTCTCAACTGTATAACTGCCATTAACATCCAGGGTGACTTTTAATGTTAATTGTAGAAACTGCAGAAGCATAGAGAAAGAGATTAACTTGTGTTCTGAAGATGGTACTAGAGTTGTGCCAAACATTTAAAAAGGGTCCTTTGCAAAGTATGTTGTTATGAGAAAGTCCCCCTTCTTTGAAGCATTAAAGCAGCCCTGTCATTCACAAGAGTTGTTGCAGCTGTTTCAAAGACTTTCTTTGATTGTCTGTGGATACATACCTGTTTTACTTCACTGGTGCTCCCATTAGAAATGCCTATGTACA
>NW_015388934.1:0-2167 GCF_001527695.2 Protobothrops mucrosquamatus
GCTCATTCACACTTCTCTCGCATTTCCTCCAAGCACTTTCTTCTTGGCTCAGCCTTCTCTAGCATTTCCTCCAAGTGCTTTCTGCTTGGCTCATTCACACTTCTCTCGCATTTCCTCCAAGCACTTTCTGCTTGGCTCAGACCTTTATCGCATTTCCTCCAAGCGCTTTCTGCTTGGCCCATTCAGCGTTCTCTCGCATTTCCTCCAAGCACTTTCTTCTTGGCTCAGACCTCTCTTGCATTTCCTCCAAGTGCTTTCTGCTTGGCTCATTCAGCCTTCTGTCGCATTTCCTCCAAGCGCTTTCTGCTTTGCTCATTCACACTTCTCTAACCATTTTTCCAAAGTCCAAACTCCTGCTGCTTCCCTTTTTCACCCTGCTCGCCTTCCCAAAGTCCAAACTCACTCGTGATACTTCCCTCACTCGCCCTGCTCGCCTTCCCAAAGTCCAAACTCCCGCTGCTTCCCTTGCTCTCCTTCCCAAAGTCCAAACACGTGAGTACTACTTTCCTCGCTCACCCTGCTTGCCCTTTCTCCAAAGTCCAAACTCATGTTTCTTTGCTAGCTCACTCGCCCTATGTCCAAACTCACGCCGCTTGGTCACTGTCCCGACTGCACTGTTTCTTCCAAAGTCCATGTGCTCTCTCTCTCTCTCTCCTGCCAAAACATGTTCCTTTTATATGTTCCCCTCTCCCCGCCCAGCTCTCACACCTGCTCCCAGACTCCCAGTGCAGAGAAAGAGACCGAGAGCGCTGCTGGATTTGTTTTCCCTGCCCTCTCCAGCTCCCACTAGTCAGGCGTGTATGGAGAGGGGGAGGGGAACAGCCCCACCCGCATCCCTCTGGGGCGATGGCGCATGTTCCCACAGAAAGGGCTCTGTGTGCCACCAGTTGCATGCGTGCCATAGGTTCGCCACCACTGGCCTACGTAATCCTACTTGTGAATAGGATAATAAAATCATATCATCCGCATAGAGCAAGCTGTTACAGTATGTATTTAGGATCATCGGCATATGTACCATAGGATCCTTCATTAACCCTGGCAAATCATTGATATATAAACTAAATAATAATCGGGCCAGGATACACCCTTGCTTTACCCCTTTAATTGTGTGAATCCTGTTAGTCAGAGCCCCATTAACCCCATACTGCACCCTTAAACAGGTACTTGTGTAAAGGGCTTTAATCAAAGCCAGCAGTCTAGGTTCTATTTTAAGAGCTGTCAGTTTACTCCATAGTACTTCTCTGTTTACCATCTCAAATGCTGCTGTGAGGTCTATAAAAGCAGCAAACAGGGGTCTCCTCTTATAGGCATATTTGGCAATTAGATGGTTCAAGACAAAGCAGTTATCAATGGTGGATCGGTTTTGTCTAAAACCTGCTTGTTCTTCTGCGAGGATATGGTTTTCCTCTACCCAGATTTCAATTCTATTTAAAAGGAACCTAGCATTTTAAAGGGACTTGTGAGTAATTTAAAAGCAGACAGAGCTGACCAGGAGAATTTAAAATTGCAAGTGCTGGAAACTTTAACTCGGGGAGAAATAATCTTCTCCATATTCTAATTGGACTTAAAAGGGGAAAATGGTGCGGGAATGCTGTTTCTTTGTTTGAAAGGGGGAAAGTGAAACTTATAAGAAGTGGATTTATACAGACAGGAAAATGGCTTCAAAGCGTTTGGGAATTTCTGCTGTTTCTAAAGGTATAATCTCCTCTCCTGTAACACAGCCTGCAGTGCAATCTAAACCGAGATCCCCACCACCTTCTCCCCCACCACCTGCATTTACGCTTAAAGATATTCAAGATGCTTTAAAGCTAGCAACACAAGAAATAAAGGAGGAGATGGCTGATCTCCTTGATAGTAAAATGAAGGATGAGATGGCTGACCTTCTTGAGAATAAAATTAGAGAAATGAGGGAAGATATATTGCTTGCACTTCAAGGGTTAGCTACACATATTGAACATTTGGACGACTGGGTGGATGAAGTTGTGGAAAATACTGAAAAACTAGAAAGCAGAGTTGTTAAAGTTGAAAATAAGATTGATATAACAGAGGATGAAGTTACCATCTCACAATATAGAGATATGGAATTTGCATTGCGAATAAGAGGATTAAAGGAGGATTCACGAGAAGATTTGAAAGAGGAGGTGGCAAAGGCTATAGCTCCTATTCT
>NW_015388934.1:5030-7946 GCF_001527695.2 Protobothrops mucrosquamatus
GCGGGGAAAAAACCAAGAATTAAATTTAAGATCTTACAAGACGCACGGGAAAGAGGAGGACTTAAGGCGCCTAACTTGAAATTATACTATGATGCGGTGGTTTTAACATTGGTTAGTGATTGGCTTAATTTAACAAATAAAAGTATACTTCATCTGGAGGGATGGGACTTATTATATGGGTGGCATGCATACTTAATTTGTAATAAAAAAGTTGACAAGGCTTTTAAATCTCATATTTTAAGAAGTGCTTTATTGCGTGTCTGGAAAAAGTATTATTATAAGTTAAATTACAAAATACCAATCTGGGGGATTCCTGGACACGTGATAGTGGGGGTATCTATGGGTGTGAATTTGGATAGGATTTCTTATAAGGAATTACTTAGATTGGTAGGGAATGATTGGCAATTAAAATCGTTAGCTGAGTTAAAGCAAGAAAATATTGTACAGTCTTGGTTTCAGTATACTCAGTTGTTGGTTAGGTGGAAGTTAGATCAAAAGGTTGGTATTACAGGACTTCCGGTGGGACGGCGCGCCGATGGCAGCTCTTTTCAGAGCTGTCCTCTTGGGAAGGCGTCAGAGCCAGCATGAACAGCATTCAGCAGCTGTTCAGCGGCTTGGAACCTTGTGCGAAGGAGAAGGGGTCGAGGTGAGTACTCCTGGATAGGAGTAGAGTCCCAAAAGCTCTCCCTTTATTTCGGGAGAGCGAAATTGGGTACTCCTCCGGAGTCCGGGAAATCTCCGCCTCCCAAGTGCCTTTGTTCCCTTTTTTTTTTGGGAACAAAGCCAGTCGTTGCCTCCACTTCTGTGAATTATGGAAAACTGTGAGTAAATAATATCCAGACGGAACTGACTAGAGGAAACTGGACTTGAGTAATCTAAGACTTTAACTCAATTTATTAACATCTTCTTTAAAGTTAAGTTGAAATGAGGGGAAAAAATGGCTGCGGTTTGCCGTTTTTTTTATAGATGAGAGTGACTTTCTTTTTTAACTTTCACTTTCCTGCAGCATTGAATGAAGAGGGAAATTGTTACCCCTTGGCTTAAGGTTGTAACTTTGACATATTTTTTCTTTGGATTTATGGAAAGTTTTGGTGATTTTTTTTTTCTTTTAACGGAGAGAATTTTGGATTTGGATTTTGGATTTTCCCCCCCTCTTTTTTTTCTTCGAGGCTTGGATTAAAGAAGTTTGAAAACTGGTTTTGTTTAATGGAACTTCCGCTTTGTTTAAAGATCTTCAACAGTCTATAAAGATACAGAGAAGAGGCAGTGATGGACTCAGCTGTGACTTTGGGATGCAATTTAATACTTATAGAAATGGAAAATTATGGTATTGCACCTCAAGGGAAGCAGTTGGAGGATATTATTGCTCTTTCTGGAAGGAGGGAGAAGTGGAAAAGCTGTAAAAGTGGAAATTGGATTGGAAACAACTAAAGAAAATCTACAAGGATACAGAGATAAAGCAGTGATGGACTTAGCTGTGACTTTGGGATGCAATTTTAATACTTATAGAAATGGAAAATTATGGTATTGCACTCAAGGGAAGCAGTTGGGGGATATTATTGCTCTTTCTGGAAGGAGGGAGAAGTGGAAGAAACAGCTGTAAAAGCGGAAACTGGATTGGAAGCAACTAAAGAAAATCTACAAGGATACAGAGAAAAAGTAGTGATGGGCTTAGCGGTGACTTTGGGATGCAATTTTAATACTTATAGAAATGGAAAATTATGGTATTGCACTTCAAGGGAAGCAGTTGGGGGATATTATTGCTCTTTCTGGAAGGAGGGAGAAGTGGAAGAAACAGCTGTAAAAGCGGAAACTGGATTGGAAGCAACTAAAGAAAATCTACAAGGATACAGAGAAAAAGTAGTGATGGGCTTAGCGGTGACTTTGGGATACATTTTAATACTTATAGAAATGGAAAATTATGGTGATTGGAAACAATTAAAGAAAATCTACAAGGATACAAAGAAGAGGTAGTGATGGACTTAGCTGTGACTTTGGGATGCAATTTAAAAGAATTTATAGAAATGGAAAATTATGGTATTGCATTTCAGGGGAAGCAGTTGGGGGATATTACTGCTCTTTCTGGAAGGAGGGAAAAGTGGAAGAAATAGCTGTAAAAGTGGAAACTGGACTGGAAACAACTAAAGAAAATTTACAAGGATACAGAGAAGAGGCAGTGATGGACTTAGCTGTGACTTTGGGATGCAATTTTAATACTTATAGAAATGGAAAATTATGGTATTGCACTTCAAGGGAAGCAGTTGGGGGATATTATTGCTTATTTTTTTTAAGAGTATTTTGTAATGTTTATTATTTTAAAAGACCACAAATATGTGATTATGATATCAATTGAAGGGGTGATGGTATATTATATATAATTGCAGGGGTGATGGAATATATTACATATAATTGATAAATTGAAGATATGGCACAGTTTCTTGTATGATGAAGAGATTGGAGAGGATGGATTGGTTATATTTAGATAGATTACATTAGCTTATATTTGATTATCTTTTTATGAGTTAAAGTACGTTTATATTAGATTAGTTTATAATGGGTAGTTTTATATAGACTTGGGAAGATGACTGTTTAATCCTGTAATTAGTTCTGGGAAGTCCGGGGGGTTAGGTGGGGATGTGGGTGGGAGGGAGTATAGAAATAGAGTTACTAGTATTGACTTAAGAAGTAGGATATATTAAAATAATAATAGATTATTCATATGTATATGAATATGTATAACTGAGTTAATTATATTGAAATAATTTGAATTGTATAAATATGATTTTGTTCTGATTAACTGATGGCCTAGCCACCATGTAAAATAAAATTAATAAAAAATTTTGTTGGAAAAAAAAAAAAAAGGTTGGTATTACATTAATGGATGAGAATTTGGTAAAACAGATTAAAGATCAAAAT
>NW_015388934.1:9567-11349 GCF_001527695.2 Protobothrops mucrosquamatus
GGGGGGGTTGGTTTGGGGGTTTATATTGTAACTTTTATAAAACTTTTCAATAAAAAAAAAGGAACCTAGCATATATTTTTGCTGTGTCAGAAGAATTTCCTGGTTCATTTCCAGCTGGGGAAAAGCTGACAATGAAGAAAATTGAGGACAGCAGCTACCGAAAAGCAGGTCTTTATTACAGGAAGGCAGTAAAGTGACAGAGAAATGTCTTCAGCGTTCCTGCCTTGCAAGGTGGTTTTCAGGTCCTGAGTTGTGATTTTTTATAGGTCTTTTCTACCCTAGGGCTGCCCCCTACGCAGTGAGTACTGGCACCTTCTGAACTAGGCTTTGCTTTTGGGTTTTCACAGGGAAAAGAAACAACAGAAATATTTCTCTTTTTTTTTCTCCACCCCCCACCCCCCGATCACAGCCCGCTCGGCTTTTCCCTCTTATACACAGAAGGTCCCACCCTCTGATGACCCCACCCTTGCTTTTCCTGTTCTGTTGGTCACAGCTCAGAGGAGCTAGCAACAGGCAGGGGTGTGGCTAGAGGTCAAACAGGAAAATGAGATCCAGCTGCCATCCAAGGGTGAAGCCACTCACTCACACACACACACGCTCACTCTTTCTCTCTCTCTCTCTCTCTTTTTCCTTTCTTGACCCAAATAGACCTTTTTAGCGGTACTTACCTACTTTCCCGTAACTGTTGAGTGTAAGACTCAAAATTCCCTTTACTACCCGGTGCCTCCCGGGCAGGGTCCGTGGATCCTCTCCCTCAGACGAAAGAGGTCTCTGCCGGCTGGGTTAGTGATCTCCGGGCCCCGTCCGGTAGCTGGGTTGGCTGGGAGTCCTGCCACGGTCGCCAATTGTCAGAAGAATTTCCCAGTTCGTTTCCAGCTGGGGAAAAGCCGACGATTAAGAAAATTGAGGACAGCAGCTACCGAAAAGCAGGTCTTTATTACAGGAAGGCAGTAAAGTGACAGATAAATGACTTATTTATTTATTTATTATTTATTATTTAAATTTATATCCCGCCCTTCTCCTTGCGGACTCAGGGCGGCTGACAATCGATTAAAAAACACCAACAACAATCAGCGTTCCTGCCTTGCAAGGTGGTTTTCAGGTCCTGAGTTGTGATTTTTTTATAGGTCTTTTCTACCCTAGGGCTATAAGGGTTTGATGGTTCCTTCTTTTGTGTTTTAATGGTTGTCCAGAGTTCCCCTTTTGTCCTAAGAGATATTCCTTTTGTCCAGTTTCTATTTTGGGAGTTAATCCCATCAGGGGCAGGGCAAGGAGTTCTTGGTGGGCTTTGTTATCTGAGTTTCCCAATTGCTTAGGCTTGGTTTTCCCAGTGCTTGCCTCCAGGCAAGCACGGAGCTTATTGTTTATTTAAGTTGCAACATTTTATGAGGTGTTACGTGGTTCTTGGCGGTATGCCCAGAAGTCCAGCAAAAGACAGAGGAAAAAAGTGTATTTGCATGTTTTCCAATAGGGATGAAAATATGAGAGTTTTGTCAGGGTAAATCTTCCGACAGCTACAGTGTCAATCAGACTGATGGGCCTATAATTACTAGGATCCTTTTTATTTCATTTTTATATATGGGGACCGTCTTCTGCCGCAGATTGCCTCCCATCGACCGGTACGCTCCCACAGAGCGGGCCTCCTCAGGGTGCCGTCGGCCAAACAGTGTCGGCTGGCGACCCCCAGGGGGAGGGCCTTCTCTGTGGGAGCCCCCACCCTGTGGAACGAACTCCCCCCAGAGATCCGGATTATTCCGGATCTCCCCTCCTTCCGCCGTGCCC
>NW_015388934.1:12149-16294 GCF_001527695.2 Protobothrops mucrosquamatus
GATTGGCCTAGGGGGGGATTTTATAGGGATTTTAAAGGGATTTTATAATTTTTCTAATACAGGTTAATTAATATATATTTTAATTTGGCTTTTAAATATTTATTGTATAGCTCTGTTTTTATTTACCTGTAAGCCGCCCTGAGTCCCTCGGGAGAAGGGCGGGGTATAAATTAAAGTAATAAATAAATAAATAAATAAACTATTGCCATCTTCCACGCATCTGGTGTTATTTATATGTGTAAAAAGACCTGCCAATAGTGGTCCCCACCAATTGGGAAATTTCTTAAATAATTCTGGTAAAAAATCCTCACCTGGGGTTTTATTGCTCTTTAAGCTTTTAATGATGGATTGTATCTCCTTTTCTGAGACTGGTGGCTGAGGGGGAGGAGTTCTAGAGTTTACCAAATCACTGCTTAAAGACAGTTTCTCTGCAGGTTCTGTAGAAGCAAACAAACACTGATAATAATTCTCCCAGTCCTCAGCAGAGATTGGTATATCAAATGCAAATCTCCGTTCCTTTAGGACTGCTGCTACAGAGTGCCAAAATATTACTGAGTTATGACTTTTGGCAGCCAACTCAAGTTCTGACCAGATTGAAATGGCAAAACTTTTTTTCTTTAATTTTATAATTTTTTTATATTCCTTTCTTGTGTGCAACATCTCAGCTTGTATATGAACAGTAGGATTCCCCTGGGCGAGCCTCATGGCTGCCTTCAATTTCTTTTTCAGCCACTGGCATTCAGAGTCAAACCAACAGGGTCTACCCACTCGGGCTCTTTTTGTAGCAGGTTTAGTTGTTAGGTGTTTCTTCAGGATATTATAGAGTTTAGAGAATGCGTTCAAGGCTGACAGCCAGTCAGTAGTAGATGACTGGATTGTTCTAGCCCAGTTGGTAGCATTCTCTGCTTTAAGGCAGTCTGATATTGCCTTAGTATCAACTTTGGCCCAAATTAATATTTTATTTTGGGTCACGGCTACCTTTTTGGTGAGCCATCTGTCAGCCATGTTATATGGTCTTAAATCTGAGTGGCCTCTCAATGTCATGCTTACAGGCTGATGATCACTATCATCGCTAACGTGTACCATGACCTCCGAGAAGAGGTCGACTTTATCTCTAGACACACAAAAGAGATCCAGTACACTGCTTGAATGGACCGAGTGGTATGTGTAAGGATACATGTAATTCTTATCCTTACCTCCCAGAATTTGGAGATTACCCTTAAAGATTAAGGAGACTAGGAACAGGCCAGCAGTGTTACTTTTGCAGTCTCTCAAGAGCCACTGAGGATGGTTATCAAAAAAAACTCCCCTGTGACTCCCTTCTTCTTGGCAAACTCATACAAAGAGGGACCCAACCTAGCGTTAAAATCTCCTAGTAATACCACTATGGACTGAAGGTGCAATACAGATATATCGTCTAGGATAACTTCCAGACCCATCCAGTATTTGGAGTTATAATACTGGGATGTGTTTGGAGGGATATACACATTTACCAGTATTAACTCTAACTCTTTATATCCAAATTTAACTACTAGGAAATACGAATACTTGTGTTTGTTGTATAGTTTCTCCCCCTGCCATTGCAATTCTTGCTTTATAAGAATGCATAAACCACCAGAGGGTCTCCCTTTGTTTTTTGTTTTTTGGGCTGGGGAAGCCCATCCCTGAAAGCCTGGCAGTTGTACTGGTTCATCCACTTCGGTTAATCAGGTTTCCTGAAAGGCTATTACATCAAATCTAGAGAGGAAGTTCATTAGTCCACTATCAACCATCCCTTTCCAACCAGCCACGTTCCAGGTCAGCATCTGTATGGGATTCCCAGGGGCAAGGTGGTCTGGCTTGGTTGATTGGCTAGGTGGTAAGAATGCCAGATGTCAACTTGACGTTGGAGCTGGGTCAATATTAACTATGCTTCCCATATAAACACAGTTATTATGAAGTTCGATATTTCTCCTCGTGAGTTGCAAAACTTGTTGTTGCTCCTCTTTATCTTGATTGCCAGTGTGCCTCTGCTTTTGCTCTAAGATTGACATTTCTTCAGGTGGGCGGGTACTCCAGATTTCCCTCTCCTTGTCTAGTTGTCCTACTGTATGATCAATTTGGACTTGTACTACCAAGTCCTGTTGGATGTCCCTTTCATCCTCTTTTTGTTTTGGGCTGGTACGCCTTCTCTTTTTATTTATTGGGGCTTGAGTGCTTTCAGAAGCCAGACTTGATAGCAATTCCAAGGAGGAGCTGCCAGTAGGAATCAAAACATTCAAGCTTTCTGTTGCCGACCTCAACATTTGACCAATTATTTCAATCTTCTCCAGTATCATCTCTTGGTCTCCTGGGCAAAGGGCAGCAAACCGGTGGACCAGCTCTTCCCAGCCATCCATGAACTGAAGCTTTCCATTGTGTAGGTTTAAATATTCTTTTAATTTTCCTTATCTTTTCCTAACCTTGTTAGATGAGGGCTTGTTTGTTTGGCTGTTGGTATTTTGGAGTTCTCAAGATTAATATCAACCTCCCTCACTGTCTTGGCTCTCTGCCCAGACTTTAACAGGGACTGAATTTGAGTGGTGTGAAATACCCGTCTTGGCCAAATACAGAGTTTCTTTAATAAGATCTCAAGCCTGAATAACATTGATAGCAGAACAATCTGCCCAAAGGTTAGCAATATTCTTTTGCAGCCTTGTCTGTCAGGGAGCCAAGAAATCTCTATTAGCTCGTTAGAATATACCCTACAGCATAAGAGTTGGGATAGAGAGATCAAAACCACTCTCCTGTTATGCCACCTGCCCCTGTTCAGAGGGGTGTTAGCAACTTGGAGTAAGATCCTGTGTCTCTGCAAGACCAGCCTCTCCACCGCATCCTCTTCGCCCTGAGACCCCCAGTCCACACAGGCTGGCCGAACATCATGTGTAAGCTTTGAAATGTGAGCTTTGCTGTTTACTTCCTCAGCTAGCTTATTGATGTGTTTTCTCATTGGAGACTTTAATTCTTGAATCCCTCCATTTGCTTCCAGGAGCTCATCAAATATAGCAGAGACTGTTTGTGCTGTTAGCAGGCAGTTCTTAGCAACCAAATCCAAGTCTCCTTTTAAATTGTTCCTATTATTATTCTTATTCTCCCCTCCAACACCTACTGGAATTGCAATTCCTCCCTCCACAGAGAAGTAGTTGTCCTCTTCCCAATCCAGAAGGGGGCTAGGTTTGTTTGCCAGAGTCACAAGGGGGGAAGAAGAGAAAAAAGGAGACTTACTTGCAGTGTCCGTTATCTGAAAAAAGTCTTTTATCTTGGGTTGTCTGGGCGTTGTCGCAGCCATGTTTATGAGAAAGCTTGTTATCCAACTCTGTTATTGTACGTTCTAGAGAGTTTGCTCTGGTTTTCCATATGTCGAGTGGAAAGTTAAGATGCAATCTTGCCATATCTCAGGGGGAGATTTGTCTCAATTCACCGTCTTTGCAGCCTGGGAGTTGGCTAAAGGAATCAACCTCTTTCTTGTTATTTTCCCAGCCTCTTAGGAACCCTTAAATTCAGAATTAGAAATTTACAAAAAAAAAAAGGTTGGGCTAGAAAATAGATGTACAAAATAGATACCTTTATTGTGAGTAGGGAACAGCAAAGTTCACATCTACCTTTCCTTTAGAACACGGGTGTCAAAGTTGCCACGTCACGTGACGTGTCACGACATATCGTGACTTTTTTCGCATTGCTGGAGCTGGGGTGGGCACGGCCTCCACATGACGCAACTGGCCCATGGGCCGGCAGTTTGACACCCCTGTTTTAGAAGTTCAGAATAAGGGGATTACTCTCGAATGTTCTACTAAAGAAGCATTTAAGTCCTGATGTCAGCAAAAGGTCCATTAAAGGTTAGCAGAGATACCAACGTATTTGTTTTAGTGTTGATCAAATAAACTAACTTCCTTTTAATTTGTTGCCCATTTTCACAAAATTATTATTATTTTTTTTCAATATAAAATTTTATTGTTTTCATCATAAAAGAAAAAGAAATACATCACAGATATTACACAATGTTATATCCCATCCCCCCACCCCCCGGACTTCCCAAACCAAACCTAGGCTAATATTCAAATACAAGTAAACAAATATTAATATCTCTAACTCCAAACTCTAAACTTAAACAATCCATCTCCTCCGTA
>NW_015388934.1:18793-33851 GCF_001527695.2 Protobothrops mucrosquamatus
TCTTCCAATATTGAGCTACCAGTAATCTTGCAGCTGTTATAAGATTCAACATCAAATTCGTTTCTTTAACATCCAAATCTTCCATAATACCTAACAAAAATATCTGCGGTGTAAACTTTATCTTTTTCTTAAAAACATTTTGAATATTCCACCAAATTTTAATCCAAAATGCTTTTATTTCCCTACATGTCCACCAAATATGAAAATAAGTTGCATCTAAATTTCCGCATCTCCAACACTTGGGTTCTTATTTTTCATGCCAAAATCTTGTTTCAAATTTATCTGGATTAGTCCTTAGTCCATTTGTAACTTTCAAAAATCAATTTTTTATCACCATATTGCTCTTTATTCCCATTTTTTAAAAGTACTTATTTCACTAAGGATTGAAGAAAACTCAGCCAGTGATATAAAACCTGTCAATCCAAAGGTTCTTAATAGCTGAAAAGCAGTTAACAAGCAATTTTCAAAAG
This sequence comes from Protobothrops mucrosquamatus, assembly GCF_001527695.2. Taxonomy (NCBI): domain Eukaryota; kingdom Metazoa; phylum Chordata; class Lepidosauria; order Squamata; family Viperidae; genus Protobothrops; species Protobothrops mucrosquamatus. The sequence continues at coordinate 19,264 of NW_015388934.1, forward strand.
TGATGAAAAAGAACTATGAGAACCCAGCGTCCTTTTAAAGGTGCCAAACATGGTTAAGCAAGATAGTTATTTCCTCATCTCCTAGAACTCTAAATCTTGCAAAGACCAATGTTTTACAATCTCCTTGTGAGGAACAACTGTCTGGAGCATTTGTGGTTAATCTCAAGTCCTCTCTTTGTCTGGAGAAGAATTACAAAGAGCCAGTGTACTCACCAACTCTATATTAGACTGTAGTTGTTGGCTCCAGTTTTTGTGGAGCTATCTTCAGTCTGCCATTATCCCCGGAAATTGGTGGTACCACCTTTTCCAAGTATTCAATGGGACAAGAGACTTCCTTTGTCTAACACTGAAAGTTAAGGTGCAATATTCATAACTAGCTGTAAAAGCACTTTACGTTTTTACATTTATATTGTGACATTTATTTGTGATATTTACTAGGTGGAACTCACAAATAGGTTCATTGTTATAAGAATACCAAGAACAACAATAATAGACATCCTGATGGAAAGTTATTTCTGCAGTATTGTCCTTATGAAAAAAATCTGAAAAGTATTCATGGATATTAGAGACTAACTAGGAGCATTTTCAGAGCCACTGTACAAAGTTCCTGTTGCTCAGTATCAGACTAACACCATTTCAGAGGCAGCCTGAATCCTGATCCAAAACAAAGTAATATTCCTGACCCTCATTTGTGCCTCTGTGCTGAGAGTTGTTATCCCCAGAAGTTAATAAGAATGTGAAGGGGACAGGGAAAAGTACCCAGATACTTTCTCCTTAGGTAAAGAAGTTTAAATATGATTCTCTGAAGTGTTTTAGGAATGTATCACTTGGATTGAGCCCCAAATTCCCATAACCCTTATAGCTTGTAGGATAGGACACTTGGCATGAAATCAGAAGTCAGGCATACTGGCATCAGTTAAGTAAGGAGGCTGTAAGTGACTGTGTCCATTTTCAGTGGGTCACTAGCAATATAACATAGAACATTACATTGGGCCAATTTGCAGCGGTTTTGCCACCCCAAAATTGGAGAGGAGCAAGAGAGGGCCTAAAAAAGGCCAACCTTGAAATATTTTCCACTCTTCATTGCAGGATTTCACAGTTCTGCAACTAGGACAAAATTCTGCAAATGTTAGGCAAAGTTAGTTAGCCAAAGTTGCAGAATCCAATCTGGGTTGGTCACCAGGACCAGAGGTTTTGTCTTCTGAGCTTTCAGACTCGTGCTGGAGCCCATCTTCAGGGAACTTCTCTCTAACAGAGTGTGTGTTGTTCTGTGTGTGGTATTTATAGTGCCTGTTGTTGATTGGGGTATGTTGACGGCTGGCTTTTAAGTCATTATGTCAGGGCCCACTTCAATACCTCATCCAAAGAAAGCAGAACTCGTGGAAGCAGTTTCTGCCAAAAGGAACTTTTATTAGGAAAAGCTGATAGCAGGCATAATAGCCAGGATCTGAGGGTGCTTTGCACCTTCCCTTCCAAAACGGGAGATAAGCCAGATGGCCAGAGGCTCATTTCTTTCTCCCCCATGGTGACATCAAGGTAGAAACAGTTCAAAGAGCAAAAGCAAGTATGCAGAGAAAGCGAAAGAGATACATTGTAGCGATAGAGAAAACAAAGAGACAGCCTGCAGTGGTTCCTCCCTCCCCTCCAGGAGTATGACAGAACCCAGAGCAATAGAAGGAATAGAATGAGAGAGAGTTCCCCTTAATAATATATGGGTTCTGACATCCTGCCCTCCTTAAAAGAAAGAGAGATCCACCTGTGGGAAGACAGAAACAAAATGAAAGAGATTGATTAGTCTGGTTTGTTAGGGTATGCTGTGTGAAATTTCCTAAGGAGTTTGGGAGCTTTAACATGGCATTTGTGAACCCACTCATTTTGATAGGGTGGAAGATGTTTCCACGCTACTAGGTATTGGGTGGAGCCATGGTGTTTCCTGGAATCTAGGATTTCTTTAATTTTGAAATGCTGTTCCCCTTCCACCATAATGGGGGGAGGACGAGGAGCAACAGCTGGTCTTAAAGGTGACTGTTGCTCGCGTTTTAGAAGGCTGCAATGGAAAATTGGGTGAATCTGTCTGAGGGACTTTGGGAGTTCTAATTCTACTGTGACAGGATTTATGATTCTGGTAATAGGGAATGGTTCTACATATTTAGGTCCTAACTTCTTGGAAGGTTGTAGGGATTTTAGGAATTTGGTGGACAAGTAAACCTTCTCCCCTACACTAAAAGGTTTTGGCTCAACTCTCTTTTTATCTGCTTGGGTTTTGTACACATGTCTAGCTTCATCTAGAGCTTTCCTGACTACTGGCCAGGTGTTCTTTAGTTGTGCGATCCACTCCTTTAGAGAAGGGATCGCAGGGTCGGTTGTTGGAAGTTCAGGCATTGGGTTAAAACTCTGTCCCATTACTACTTGGAAGGGAGTGTATCCTGTGCTGGAATGGACTGCGTTGTTGTAGGCAACCTCTGCGAATGGGAGTAGGTCAGTCCTGTTGTCCTGCTGGTAATTTATAAAGCATCTTAAGTACTGTTCCAGTACTGAGTTTGACCGTTCAGTCCCACCATTCGTTTGCGGATGATGACTAGATGGGTGGTCCCTGGGTGGTTCCTAACAAGCCTAGGAATGCTTTCCAGAATTCTGATGTGAATTGCACTCCTCTATCAGATATGATGCGCTGTGGGGCCCCATGGAGTCAGTATATGTGTTGAACAGTTTTGCAAGTGTCTTTGTATTAAGAATTTTTGAACAGGGAATAAAATGCACTTGTTTGGAAAATAAGTCTGTCACGACCCAGATGACTGTGTTCCCCCCACTCTCTGGTAATTCCACAATGAAATCCATGGAAATTTCCTTCCAGGGAGCTGAGGGGGTTGCTACCGGTTGCAGTAACCCCGGTGACTTCCCTTGTAATCTTTTAGCTGAGGCACAAATTGGGCAGCTAGCTACATAGCTTTCAATGTCCTTTTTTATTGATGGCCACCAAAATTGTCTTTTGACCAGATGTAACGTTTTCACAAACCCAAAATGGCCTGTGGATTTCGAATCATGGCACAGTTGCATGAATGTTAGTCTTTGGCTTTTGGGTATGTATAGTTTTCCTCCAACCCAAGGCAGCCCATCAGTCATGGTGCATAAGTTCTTATGGCTTAGGAACCATTCATCTGTCTCTAGCGTTTTTTTGAATTCGATTCCTGCTTGGCTTGCTAACGGTTTTTGGAGCTTGGCTTGTGCTTGGGTGGTGACTGGTGCTGCCAACTGTTTACTCGGCATGAGGGGTTTTGTTACATTGCTTCGGGTGCTGTTGTATTGTGGCATTCTGTACAGTGCATCTGCTAGAAAGTTTTCCTCCCCCAGCAAGTTTTTTAGTGTGAAATTAAATCGGTGGAAATGCTGTGACCACCTCGCTTGTTTAGGGGTTAATTTCCTAGGAGTCTTTAGTGCTTCCAGGTTCTTGTGGTCAGTCCACACTTGGAAAGGAATTTTGTTCCCTTCCAGGAACTGCTACCAAGTAAGCAGAGCCCATCGCACTGCATACGCCTCGTTCTCGCAGACCGCCCATCGTTGTTCTGTTTCTGTGAGCTTTCTTGATGTGTAAGCACAGGGTTGTAGTGCCCCCTCATCATTTTCCTGCAAGAGTACAACCCCTACGGCTACATCGCTAGCGTCAGCTTGAATCACAAAAGGTTTGTCAGGGTCGGTGTGTCTCAAAACTGGTTCCGTGGAAAAAAGTCTTTTAAGCCTTTCAAATGTGGCTTGACATTCTACTGTCCATTTTAACGGTTGGCTTGGCTTGGGCTTCCCCTCCCATCTGGTTTTTAATAAGTTTGTAATTGGCAATGCAATCTGTGCAAAGGAGGGAATGAACTGCCAGTAAAAGTTAGCGAAGCCAAGGAAGCTTTGTAACTGTTTTCTGGTACAGGGCGGAGCCCATTCTAATACCGCTTGGACCTTCTCGGGTTCCATTTCTATGCCATTTGGAGATATGCAATATCCCAGATAATCAATTTTCTCCTTGTGGAATTCACATTTAGATAGTTCAGCATAAAGGTGAGCTGCTCGGAGCTTTTTTAGGACTGCCCTGGCCAACTTTACATGCTCGTTCATAGTCTCAGTGAATATTAAGATGTCATCTAGGTAAACAAGCACCCCCTTGTACAGGTGCTCCCATAACACCTCATTTATCAATTGCATAAATACTGTGGGTGCTCCTTGCAACCCAATAGGTAGGACGTGAAACTGATGACATCCTAATGGGCAATTGAATGCCGTCTTCCACTCGTCCCCCTCCTTTATTCTGATCCGGTAATAAGCTTCTCTCAAATCTAGCTTTGAGAAGATTTTCCCTTTCGATAGGTGGGATAGCATGTCTTTCATAAAGGGAAGAGGGCATAGATTGCTTTCGCTCACTGCGTTCAAAGCTCTATAGTCTACACAGAGGCGGAGAGTCCTATCTTTCTTTTCTCGGAACAGGACGGGGGCAGCTGTTTTGGGCTTTGCCGGCTGAATAAAACCCCTTTCTAAGTTCTTGTCTATGAATTTCTGCATTTCCTCCAACTCTTGCGGGCTCATGGAGTACAATTTAGGTTTGGGGAGTTTCGTCCCCGGGCGGATTTCTATAGCACAGTCTGTGGCCCGGGGGGGGGGGGGGGCAGTTCATTGGATCTTTTCTCACTGAACACTTCAGCCAGGTCTCTATATTCCTCTGGTATCTCTGGCAATTCCTTCCCCCCCCCACTGCAGCTTTCTTGGCCGGGGTTCCACCATTCCAGGGCTGGGCTGGTTCCTTGGCTGATTCCCCTTTTGGGAACCTGAGTTCCGCCGTCCTCCAGTCCACCCGCGGGTTCCACTTGGTCAGCCATGCTATGCCCAGGATGAGGGGACACTCCATGCCAGGGGTTACCACAAATGTTATAGTCTCTACGTGGTCCCCTATGGTGAGTTGGAGTAGCAGGGTAGCTAATGTGGCGGGTATCCCCCCTGCTATGGACCCATCTAATTGACCGAAAGGGATTGGTTTCTTCAGTCTCCTCACCGGAATCCCCAAATTCCCCACCAACGTTGGTCTTATGAGGCAGTGGGTGCAGCCAGAGTCAATTAATGCCCTGATTTCCATGTGCTCAGGCATGCCTGGGGCTAACAATTCTACTGTCTGGGTGAGGGGCATAATGGGTCCACTTACCAAGGGTTCATCTTCTGAATTATCATCTGACGAGTTGGGCGTCCCTCCTGGATTAGTCGGAGTTCCCTGGGCTGAGGCAGGGAACTCGACGACTTCCGCGCCTTTCATGGCCATCTCTTTCGGCTTCACTGGAGTCTTCCCAGGTTTTCCAGCTGGAGCTCGGTCAAGTTTCCGGGTAGGGGTGCGTGAGCGGCATTTTGCGGCGCAGTGTCCCTCTTTCCCACATTTGAAGCATCCTGAGGTTCTTTTGGTTGCTGGTGTTTGCTTCGCTGGCTCGCGGGTTGGCTCTGATGGCAATCTTCCCCACACTCTCCCCCCTCGGCATTGTCTCTTGGCCAGGGTGATCTCTGCTTCTTCAGCCAGGACGTACCAGTCTTGCAATCGGTGGGGGTCTCATCGGGGGAGGCAGGCATCATAGAGGTCGTAGTTTAACCCGTCCTTAAAATGGCTGAGCAGGATGTGTTCCGGCCAATTCAGTTTGTTGGCCAGAGCTCAGAACTCCTAGGTGTGTTCCACTACAGGCCGTCTGCCCTGTTTCACCGTCTTTATTCACTCCCGTGCCTTCCGGTCAGCTAACGGGTCTTTGAAGCAACGCCTAAAGATGGCCATGAATTGATTGAAGTTTAGCAGCTCTGGTGCATCTGCAACATGGAGGTCTACGACCCAGCCCGGTGCGATGCTATCCAGGGCTGCTTGCATGATGCAAACCCTGGCTCGGTCACTTGGGAGGTCGCGGCCGTATTCCTCCATGTAATTTAGCACTTGGGTTAGGGAAACCCCCAGGCGCCATGGTTCCCCGCGGTACTTTACTTCCAGCGGTGGGAACTTCTGGATGGATTGGTGCCTCTTCTTCCATTTGTGTCGTCTCCCCTCTCTGTCTGCGTTTGCTGCTCAATGAGGGGTGGCAGCGGTGGCAGCAACAGCTGCTGTTTTGATGTTGCCTTCGGAGGGGTCTGGGATCGCTGGTTCAGCCCCTCCTTCGTCTGTCCCTTCTGTGGAGCCCAGGAAAATGGTGCCCCTGCATGGGTCAGCTTTCTCTTCCCTCATGGAGTCGGGTGCTATTTTCATCATGCCGATTGCTTGCTTCAACAGTTGGCTGGAATACATCGACCGGTCCTCCTCGTCTTTGCTAAGGCGGAGGGACCTCTCCATCTCAACCTTCCAACCTGGTTGATGACTGCCCCTTCTGAGCGTCACCTTCGTGGCCTTCTTCTCCCAGTCCTCCTTCTTCCCGACACCCATCGACCACCTGGGCTTGTGGCAGCATTCTGCAACCACTGTCTCTTCTGATGAGCTTGAGGATCCGGAGCTGGAGTATTTGCAGGGAACTGCTCGGTGGGAGGCTTCCCCCCCCCCCCATTGCAGGTTCCTCTCTCTCCGTTCCAATATCTGACATGGTTTGCTAAGTCCCCCAGTAAGGGTGTTCCTTCCGGGCTGACTGTTACTGCAGATCCTGTCTAATGTCTGGGCCCACTTCAATACCTCATCCTAAGAAAGCAGAACTCGTGGAAGCAGTTTCTTCCAAAAGGAACTTTTATTAGGAGAAGCTGATAGCAGGCATAATAGTCAGGATCTGTCTGAGGGTTTCCCACTCAGGTCAATAGGTTAAAAGAGTCCCTAGGAAACCCCACCCCAATAGTTCATCTGGTCAGTTTGAATGGGCCAATCCTCAGGTGTTAAGTCTGTTGTGGGAAAGTTGCTGATAACACTGGTCTTTCCCAGGCTCGTAGCAATGTTGTTGTGCTTCACACCTTTCCTTCTGAAATGGGAGATAATCCAGATGGCCGGAGGCTCATTTCTTTCTCCCCCATGGTGACATCAAGGGAGAAACAGTTCAAAGAGCAAGTATGCAGAGAAAGCAAAAGAGATACATTGTAGCGATAGAGAAAACAAAGAGACAGCCCGCAGTGGTTCCCCCCTTCCCTCCAGGAGTATGACAGAACCCAGAGCAATAGAAGGAATAGAATGAGAGTTCCCCTTAATAATATATGGGTTCTGACATATTAGCTGTTGTTTGCTTGTGCTGCCCAGCCCTCACCTTCTAAGTACTTAGTAGTTACATACATACAAATCAACACCCAAATGTTCACCATCCCACTGTTCCATTAAGCTAACATAGCATCAGTCCTAGGACAAAGTCAATCCGTTATATATCAGTGCAGCGATGCCAATCCCGTTGTAGTTGAAATGTTGATCGGTCTGTTCAGCATCTGTAGTGATCAGCAGGAAGGGTATAACCAAGTGCAGTTCTGTGTAGTTTTCAGTAGTATGGACAACTCTTCCCAAAGTGGCTGTAGTTTCTCCTGACAGGTTCCTATTAAAGTCTACTGAATCAAAAGACAATCATTAGCCATTAATTCTGGGGAGCCAGGGTTCTAGTAACACTCACCATACATCTATTGGTATTTAGTGACCACTCAGGTGCCATATTGATGTTATTGGGCAATTTCTGTTCTTTTGCTATAGCTCTAACATGTGTCCACCAGCAGGAAAACAGGTTCTTCCTTCCACACATGGGATATGCAAACCTTCTCCCCTGGGGGTTTCACTTGCATAGACTAGGTGAGATGTGCAGCTTCCCTTGCTTGAATGGCCCTTGAGTCTTGTTAGGGTTAAGTATATAATCATGCAATGTAAGACAGGGCTTTTCAACCGGTGGTACACTGGCACCTGGCAGGTGGTATGCGACCCTCCTAGACAAGTGTAGTGGGAGAGGGAAATGAGCTGAAGTGACACAAGCCTGAGGGAGAGACAGAGGGAGCTGCAGGACTGTCGGGGCTTGGCAAAAGCCCCAGGATCACCGCAGGGCTCCAGCTGATTGGCACTTCCAGAAGCAGAATGTAGCTGGAGGTGAACAAAAGAGAAAAGGAGGGGGGTGGAGAGAGGAGAGGATATAAAAGGAGGTGGTTTTGGTGGGAAAGGGAAAAAAAGACAACAGGGAAAGAGAGGGGAATGGAGAAGAAGTTGTGGGAGGAGAGCCTAGCAGGCAGGGAGGAAAAAGAGATAGGGAAGAAGAAGCTGTTGCTGGAAGAAAAGGTCCCCTGGTTTGTTTTCTTCAGCCAGGAGAATGCAATCAGCGCTGATGAAATGAAAAGCCGGGAGATGAGCATATCAGAAAGGAGGTTGGTTTATTTCAGAAGCCAATGGGTTCTGGGTCAGCTGGCAGCTTGATTGGATTACCATAAGGATTTTTATACAGTTTTTCAGTGTTTCATAATTCAGAGGCTCAGTTTGTGTACTTTTGTTATTGGAATATTTTAGTCTGTTTCACAAAGGCTAGCAATGAGTCCAAAATGTTCGCTTCTGTAGGTTCTAATCCCTTTAAACAAATGTAATTAGTTTTACCCCCTTGAGTCTGTCTATGGCTTTTAGCAAGTTTTCTTTGTAGGTAAACAGACTTAATTTAAGGGTTACACTTTTCACAATTGCAACATTGTTTAAGCTGAGGCACTCCTGGGGCTATTATTTGACAGCTTGAAGAAAAAAACTAAAGTTAGCGTTTCTTTATTCTGGGAGGCTTGTGTGAGCCTTTCTTGCTTTGCACTTGATTCCTGTGTCTTTAGGGGTACAGTGAAGGGACTACGGGGGTGTATTCTTACTACACTGTTGTTGAAAGAAAAATCTTCATCAGGGTCCAGTCCAAGCCGGGAATAAACAAAATGGAGACTGCTTTAGAAAGAAAGTTGGAGTTTATTGAAGAGCAAAGCCAGACAGAAGTGTGGCTCTGGGAAAGCTGACAACATGTAGAAGGGAGTGGTGGGTTTTTATACCTTCTGGGGCTCTTGAGGTTGTTTCCTGTTCCTGTTTGAAGCTTTGTATTTCCTGTGTCATGTACTTTGACCTGAGTCTGGGTGTGCCCTTTTGGTATTAGTGGGCTAATCCTATTATGTCCCCAAAGGTCATGTCTTTTAGAGTTTGGGTGGGGTATGTAGATTTTAGGGGTCTTTGTCTTCCTAATCTCATCAGCTTCTAGCTTCCTGGCTCCAACCTTCCTGAATGGATTATTACATCTGCATTTCTAAAAGCTGGTTTCTGCTGAGTTTCTGCTTGGGGCTATTAAGAAAAACTGGGCTTGCTTTTCTGCCTTTAAGATCCTTTGGGGAAATTTATTCTGCCTTTTTAATATTCCCCCAAAATATTTCTTTCTCTGGATTCTTCCCACACTGTAGAAGGAGAGCCCAGAAGGCAGGGAGGAAGAAGAGAGAGGAGAGGGAGAGAGGAAGAAGGGCCAACCAGCCAGCTGACCACCAAGGTAGTGGTACATATTAATAAATATGGATAAATTCATCATACATTTGTCAGTGCAAAGGGAAAGTGATTCAGCAAAGGAACCACCACCGAAGAAATTAAAACCAGTACTTTTTTCCTTTTTTTTTTTTTACAGTTTGTAACATTTTATTAGATTATAGAATAAAATACAAAAATACAAAAGCAAATAGTAGGACACAGTGGGGAGGAAAAAGGGGAAGAAAGTGAGGGGGAGAAGGGAAAAAGAAAAGGCATTGACTTCTGACTTCCTCTGTTGCAGTAGAAGGAAGCATTAACATCAAACCTCAACTTTTTACTTTTCCATAATATTATAAACTAGCCATTTCTATAACAACAAATGAATCTAATCAGTAAAACCCCAAATCCTCTTTTTTTAGTCATCAAGTTTTTGACACCTTGCTAAGCACTGGTGGTACTCGAATATTGTTATGTCCTAAAAGTGGTACAATCTGTGAAAAGGTTGTAAAGCCCTGATGTAAAATAAAGCTACTAGGCAGATTTTTCTCTCCCCTTAGGAAGACGAATCAGGAGAGATTGGCATATCAGCATAACTGCAAAGCAGGCTCCCATACTGTGATAGGACTATTGTGCTGTTCCACTCACACACACACACATAACTGTGCTTTAGTGGGTTTATTAATATTCCCCAGCAAATCCCTTCATCAAAAACCCAGAACTGTTCCAATTAAGTCCAGCGACAACCAGACCATTGCTAGTCCACAGAGCAATGGCCAATGAGTCCACAAGGCACTTGAAAGTTTCCCAGTCAAAATAAACCCAGCAGGCAAAATTAAATACACAATACAAGAGGTTTCACGAGGCAAGAAAAATCCAGAGTTCACAAGGCACAATCCAAGTCAAGGCACAGTGTCAATCCAAAGCAAGACAAGAATCACAACGACCAGAAAACACACAGGAAATGAACACATTGTTCCCAACATTGCCTTCTTCTGTCTGCTGTGCTAAATAGCCAGCTTCTGGTGCAGTCTATCAAGAAGGGCGAGGCTTTCTCCTCACAAGTAACCAGGCTGACCTTCTCTGCTACTGCCTTTTCTCTGCCCTATGTGTTCTCGGATCAGGTGCAGAGGGAAGTTCCTCTTCCTCATCACTGACTGGCTGCAGCTGCATGCCTCATGGCTGTCCTGCTGCAGCTGTGCTTCAGCCAAATCCATCTCAGATGGCTGCTTGGAGCCATTGACCAACTCCCCTCCAGACGTTCCTGGAACTGGTTCATCCTCCTCTGAGCTGACATCTGGAGAGGTATCTGGGGAAGCATCTGGGGGAGTCATCACAACTATGCATCCACCTATAGCTGGCCATTACTTGAGCTGCAAAACTAATACTTTCTGGTTTCCGGTTCTGCGCAGCTAGCGTGCCACCTGAGGGATCGAGACAATCCGATCCCTATGGCTGATTTCTCTCTGTTTGGGGACCCTAAATGGGCCCAAAGCCACCCCGCAGAGGTGGCAAGGAAGTAGGGAAGCCCTGCCAATCCTGGGGAGACGGTGGTTGATCTGGATGTCTGGGGAAAGCTCTCCAAAAACCGTCAGAAGAAAGGCTAGCGTCATTCGTGATGCTAGCCCAAGCTACATGCAGCCGAAGCCAAAAAGTACTAAACTAAGCGTGATTGTAAACAGCGTGACTGAACTGGGTAAGAATATTGATTTTCTCTCTTCTACCTGACTGATTTCCTGAGAAAAAAAGAAAAAACCCAGAAGTAAAAATCCTCTGAAAGTGAGGGTGTGTGTGTCTTTGTTCCACCCTCCTCTAAACGGAAGTGGCGAATTAAGTTTATGGGGGAAAAAATACAGAAAATTGAAAGATGGACTGGTGCTGACATCTAGTGGTGGATGAAAATACTGTCCTAAATATACAGCCCAGAAAGAAAAGCCTGTTGTCGTGACCTTGACTAAACAAAGAGCAGCTGTAACAAAAGAAAAGAAAACATGGTGGACTATCTACAAAGTGAGAACTATAAAACTTAGAAAAAAATTACTTTTCTGGATTATAATTATTTTTTAAATTCCGACTTTAAAGTGATTGTCGGAGAAAGGACTTTTGGTCATTATTAAGCATCAGAGATCTGCAGAAAGAACATACCAAGAAAAAATAAATACTTACCAGGAGGAAATGTATGTTCTGTTACAACAAATGCAAATGATATTAACTTCAAAGCTTGAGGAAATTAAAAATGAATTTGAAAATTTAAATGAATGCATTCTCAATTTAACGTCACAACAATCAAATGATCAGAAAACAAAAAAAGAGAGATCATGTAAAGCAGACAACTGAATATAAGCTAGTGGAGACTCAAGTGGAGAAGGACTTACAAGAAACATTGAAGATGGAAAAGATAACTCTAAGACCACAAAGTAAATTTGAGGATAAGGAAAAAGATTTGACAAAATGGATTGCTGAGCTGTTGGGAGTACCACAAGAAATGGGGAGACAAGGGATGATGAGAGAAATCTTCAATGAATATGAAGGGGCAAAATCTTTTTACAAAGACATGATGTTTGATTTGCCTACAATATCTACAACAACATTTACAACATTATGGAAAGACACTTTGATGCAACGGAATATATCAATTGGGAAAAATGCTTGGCAAAAGAAGAGGGTTAAAGTGAGAATTGAGGAATTAGATGATGGAGTGTATCAGAGGGAATATTTAAAAATTAAACACTTGTTTGAATATGGTTGAAGAAATAGAAAGATTTTAGTTTAAGAGGGACGAACCCTCCAAGTAAGACAGTATCTTTTCTTTTTTTTTCTTTCTTTTTTCTTTTTTTTCGATATGAGAACTATAAAAATGTGTGGGATGATCAACATAAAGGAAATGTTTTAGATATTTAAATGTAATTGATTTTAAGAAAATTCCAATGGATAACTAAAAATGGGAAAAAATGTTTTGAATAGAATTAAAAGATTAGATGATTGGATTTATTAAATGGAATATTTAAAGATTAAACATAGGTTTAATTATGGGTAAAAAGAATAGAAAAAATTTGGAAATAAGTGTATACTAGTTCAAGAGGGATATGTATTTTAAGTAGTATATTACTTTCTTCTTTTTTCTCCTTTTTTCTCCTTTTTGTTTTGTTTTTTCTTTTTCTTTTTCTCTCTCACATCTTTTCTTTTTCTGTCTTTCTTTTGTCTCTTTTTCTTACTTATTTTTTAAGACATGAAAATAGATTTAAATACTTTAAGGTAATTAATTCTGGGGAAATTTTAACCAGTAGAAATGTTTTGAACATTGTAGGGAAAATAAATTTAAATAACAATTGTAAACAGGATTCATGACGAGGCAACCAAGATGACCAAATAGAAAAGAAGCATGATATTGATGTGATTATTATTGGTAGAAATTTTAGAAAAATCTTTATATTTAATTGTTACCTATCAAATTAATAAGAATTGTATTAATTTTAGGACTTCCGGTCCTGCGCAGCAGTGCAGCAGTCGAGGGGTTCGGGACTCCATGCCCTTCAGCTGAGTTTCTTCCTGTTAGGGGACCCTAAATGGGCCAGAAGCCGCCCCGAAGAGGCAGCAAAGAAGTAAGGAAGTCCCGGGGACCTCGGAGAGACGGTGGTCAACCCGATCGGTCCAGGAGAAGCCTTTCAGAAACCAACAGGAGTGTGATGACCCAGGGCCCCGAAAGGAGGCAAAGCACTTAGCTAGTCAGAATAATTGTCTTTGTAAGCACTGCCAACATTCACCCAACAGCCCCCACATATGCTGGCACAAGTTCAATAAAACAGTCAACAGAGTTAAACAGTTCTTTAAAGTAAAACAGATAACAAAGTATGATCTTTTCCACACCCAGCTTGCCTGTAACCTACAAACTGCAAAACTGAGGACAGCAAGGAGAACTCAGCAGGAAACAAACTTGATCCAAAATACAAAGAGTCCAGGTACAAGAGCTCACATCACAAGAGTTCACGTTTGTTCCCGGCAAATGCCCCACCCCACAGCGTCTCCTTAAATACCTATTCCCCAGGTGTGCCTTGTGAAGTGGGGCGTGACGCTCTCCTCCGGAGCAAGTGAGCCTGCCTCCATTGTTCCCTCCTCCTCTCTGCTCTCCTTGCTCTGGGATCTGGTGGGGAGGGGCCTTGCTCCTTGCCTGAGCTCTGCCTTCCCTGTTCCAAACTTGAAGGGCCCTGGCCTGCTTCAGCCTGTTCCTCCCCACAGTCCTCCGAAGCCACAGACACCCCCTCCTGGGCCTCAACAGGGAACTCCATGTTGTCCTCAGAGTCAGGCTCGGACAGAGGCATGACAAGGAGAAAGGCTAGCCTAACTTCAGAGTCTAGCCCAAGCTGCAAGCAACTGAAGTCAAAAGCACTATTTTAAGCTGATTGTAAACAGCGTGTTTGAATCTGGGTAAGAACATCGATTTTCTCTATCCTACTTATCAACTTTCCTGAAGAAAAAAAATCCCAAGAAGCAAAAAAACTCCAAAAGTGAAGGAGGGAGATTTTTGCCCCACCCTTTTACTAACGGAAGCGGCGAATTAAACCTTTTATGGAGGACCAAAATGTATTGAAATGAAATGAAATGACTATAAAACCTAAATTTGGATAAGTTTGAAATTACTGAATGGTTAAGACTCTCATTTTAAAGGCAATTTGTTCATTTTGAAAATTTGAAAAATAAACCAGTGCTGACATCTAGTGGTGGATGAAGACTACAACAGCTATGGCTTTCATGCAGGATGTCTTCCTCCTCCTCATCCTCACTGAACTTCAGTTTTTCAGAATAATCCACTTCGTCATGAATTCCTGCCCAGTCATCCTCAGTGTCATTGTCCAGTTCATCCAGACCTTTCAGGTTCTCTGCATTGATGATGGTCAGTCTGGGGACTCACTCCCCTGGTGGTCGGACTGGACGAACTGGCCGTGGAACCCCAAGTCGCTTGTCTTTTCCGTCTTGGTCACTGGGCTGATGTTAAGATTTAAGATTTATTTCATTTATACCCCGCCCTTCTCCCGGAGGACTCAGGGCGGCTTACAGCCAGTTAAAACAATTATACAAAATACAAATCTAAGATAAATTAAAAATAAATATTCGAATCGGCCGCACTACTAAAATTCAATTAAAACCAATTTAAAATTACCCCTAGGCCAGTCCTGCCTGCTGAAACAGC